>NC_081784.1:29462580-29587580 GCF_963082965.1 Carassius carassius
GAACGATGCTCCACGTATCCTAGACTATGTTCTTCGCAATGGCGTTCAGCGTACGTACTTTAGTCACATCAGCCACTTTTACTGCATATTCTGGTATGGACAGAGAGCCTCCCATACTCACATTAGAATTCCTACAGAAGAAAGCATAAACATAAACCCAGTCCTTACAAAAATAAGCTAAAACCAAAAATCTACACAATTCTTATTTTAAGTCAAACCCTCAATAACTACTTTTCCAATGTTCTTGGAAAACCTGGATATATGAGGAAGCCTCATTTTCTAGACCTGGAATTATTAACACCAAGTGCATTTTTACAAAGAATTCATAATCTTAACTGGAAATGTCATGTGTAAAAAAAAAACATTACACTCTTAAAACACGAACTCCGAAAATGCTAATATATTACTTTTTATTATAATTAATATAATCACTGATTTTAATTTAAAGAAACTATTAGATTGTCCTTGGATTAAAATAAATGCTGTAAACAAAATTGGGAGTCTTCAAAGAATGTTGTGGAAAACGAAGCTGCTCTAATGGAATAAGGTCTTTCCTTCTGTCACACACCTAAACTTCATGGTGGAGTCCTTGCTGGAGCGAGCAGAGCAGTGGAACTGCTGAGATCCAGACGCTTCTAGAACCCTCTGCAGGTTCCTCTCGGTGATTCCTCCTCCTGCTCAACACAAACACCATGCAGAACCACGCCTGAACTATACCACACCTGTTATTAAAAACAACGAGCAACCCACATACCTGGCATTATTACGATTCTGTCCTTTGCCTGTTGGTGTAAAGAGAGAAAACATTTGTCATAAAGCAGTGACAACGTGTCATGTGCATGACAAACTTTCTGTCAAGCATAAAGTGAGTTATTTAATGACTAATATAACATGTACATGGATGTCTCACCTGTTCCACCAGGCGTTTAATTACAGGTAAACCTTCCAGTGCAGAGCTGTCACAACCACTGGTCAGAATCCTCTCGAAGCCCAGCGAGATCAGAGCCTCTAATGCCACCGCCGGATCGTGGACCATGTCAAAGGCTGAGAGGAGACACCCAAAGAGGGGATTTTTGAGAAACGGACGCTTCAGGGAATGACCTGTCAGCATATTCAGTCAAATATTCCTTTACCTCTGTGAAATGTAACTGGTAAAGGTCGACTAGCCGCTGTAGAGAAAACGAAAATAAAAAAACCAGCAGGTGTTAGATAGAGATGCACTGCTAAAACCTGATTATCAGTCATGCAGTCGATTATTTGATTATGTTTCCTAAGGAGTTTTTTTTTTTTTTGACAAAAAACATTCAGAACTGTTCGTCATCCTCTGCCTGAAACAGTCGGTTTCGGGTGTTTTCCTTTAAATGCCTGTGCATTATCATATGCAGTGGATCAGCGAAGACTTCCTGTGTGTCCCTGAGAACTGACTGAGAGCCAAGGGCCTGATATTCCTCTTTCCCTGCAATCTTAACCAGGTGCCAAGCTTGGACTTGCTGTGATGCCATATTAATCTCTCTATGACAGGCCGATAAAACAAGCACGGAGTTCTCAGACCAGCTCTGTTCACATTAAATAGAGTCTGCACACGAGAGCAAACTGTGTCTTCATGCATACCCTGGCTAAGTGTATTATTTCTCCGGTGAACTACTCCTTTAACAGCAAGCTACACTATTCTATCCAGACGTATGAGAGATGGTTTAATGTGTACCCAGCAGCTCCATGCAGAGCTCATTATCCACGCGTCCGTCTTCTGTCAGCGCTCCAAACACCAGGCCGTCTGCTCTGTGAAGCTTCATCTGCTCGATGTCCCTCTTCATCACCTCCACCTCCCAGTCTGAGTACAGGAAGTCCCCGCCGCGGGGCCGGATCATGACATACACCGGGATCCGCACGCTCTCTTTCACCACCTGCAGCAGACCTGAAGACCAAGACCACACTGTTAAAACATGCAGAATAAATCTGCCATTGAGCACCATCACAACCGTGAGCTCTGGGATGCTGGGATGCAGAAAACCTCACATTGGTAAAGAATCAGGGACATTTTACATTTAGATTCACATATTACTTTCAATGTCTTGCAGCAAAAAACCATTTCCACCAGGCGTGAGCATGGCTATGTTGGTACCAATGGCCACAAATACATTAAAATACATCAAAATTGTTTTTTTTTTGTGTGTGTGTTTGTATTGTGACAGGTTCTCAAGCTCTGGTGATGAATCATCCCCATCGGTCGGCCTGAACTGAATCTGAATCTACAGGAGCTGAGAGCTGAACTGTTGTGTGTGGTACCTGTGCTGGGCGTCAGTCCTCCCTCCAGCAGGCTAGAGCACAGCTCAATACGCCCCGCACCTGGACATCAACAACACATCACATCACACCTGAGCCCAGACCTTCACCACAGCACCACAGCACCAGAGTCAGACTCTACCTCCTCGCTCTGCGTTGATGGCTGACTCCACCGAGTCCACACACACCTCCATCAGGAAACCCTCGGACATCTGACACAACAAACACATACTTTATTACCGGAAATTATAATATCACAATTATAATAAAAATCATGACACCATATGAGCTGTCAGGACAAAAGGTTTAAGTCTGTTCCACACAAGTGTCAGATGAGGGAGACTTCCCAAATGTGTTAGTGCTATTAGAGTCATATAGAGTCACTGGAGTCTGGGGGCTTTGAGTCTGAACACAGAATCACTCCGAAGACAAGGAGGAAAGATACTAGTGTCTCCTAAAACCTCATGTGCTGAACTGATATCATTAAACACGCTCGTGTGTTTGTTTCGTGTGTAATGAGCGATTACGCTCTGTTTTCTGTTGAGTTTCGTTACCTCGCGTGAGCGTCCAGCGCCGGAAGTGTTTCTGGCTCAGGGTTGCCAGGTCTTCAAAACAAAACAAGCCCAAAAACGGATCAAAACTAGCCTGGAGGCGTTTTTCTATGGAAGCATATTGGTAGCAATATTCAATTTGGAATGTAATATGCAAAATGACAATGCATTTCTGTATTTACAATTACATTTGCCAATACATTTGTGCAACGTTTGGTGCAAAATGAAAATGAAATATGTGAATACTGATTTTAACGCTTTATAAGTTGCAAAATTAAAATTAAAATGTATTACAGAAATGATTAGATATGTATAAAATGTTCAAGCAAAAACTGTGGCAAAATTATGTGCCCAGCTCTGATTCAAATATTATGCTAATTAACAGTGAGCGGTGGTTTCAGACATTACAGTGCTTCACTCGCACTGACTCTTATTCTGTCTGAAAGAATGAAAAGACTGAGCTGAAGGTGGAGCGATTCGACCAATCAGATGAAAGCAGCGTTTCAGCTCCGCCCACAAGTGCGAATGAAATATTGAAGCCATAAACCGAAATTATCAAAACTGTACACGGACCAACGTGCTTGTCCATGTTCTCTCACTTGAATCCTCTTCTTGAGATTTGAGTCTCTTGACCTTCTGCAAGCCCCGCCTTGTTCACGCAGTGATTGACATGGAGGTAGGGGCAGACACGTGATTGGCTCGGAATGCATTTTCAATGTGCACATTGAATTTTGCTACATTCATTGCAGGACATTGAATGAAAATGCGATTGTAAGTGTCTTGACTGTGAGTGTTAATGCATTTAAGAAAAATAGCATTTGAATTATAATTTTGCCACAGTTTTTGCTTGAACATGTTATACATATCTAATCATTTCTGTAATACATTTTCATTTTCATTTTGCAACTTATAAAGCGTTAAAATTAGTATTCATTTTACATATTAAAACTAGTGTGTGTAATGGCAAATGAAAATTAGGTAATTTAATTTTCATTTTCATTTTGCACCAAACGTTGCACAATGTATTGGAAAATGTAAATGTAAATACAGAAATGCATTGTCATTTTACATATTACATCCCAAATTGAATATTGCTACCCATATGCTTCCATATTTTTCTGCGGTTTTCACCTCCTTCGAAGTCGAGGGGAGTAGAGGAGTGGAGGAGGAGAACTCTTAACCCGTTATTATAGTATGAATGAAAGGTGTCAGTTTGGCGGGAAACAGAGGGCTTGGCAACCCTGCACCGGACATCGTCATCGATCTCTGTTCAGAGATTCGCTAGAACCGACTCAGTCGACTCTACAACGAACCATTCGAGATTTGTGAATCATTTTAACCGATTGATGGAGAAGAAAGTGTGACAAAAACCGTCATTGACACATACACACACATACCAATATATATATATATATATATATATATATATATATATATATATATATATATATATATATATATATATTTTTTTTTTTTTTTTTTTTTTTTTTACTTTTTTTTGAAAGTGTTTAACATCCTCTCTCTCCCTCGTCATGTAACTGTAATGTAAGAGTGGCAAGAAAGACAGCAATAAAAGATAAGCAATTTTTTAATGTAGAAAAACAAAATTCTGAATGTGTAACATGTGAATGCATTAAAAACTGTAGGGTGTTAGCTTGTGTTACAGTTTAGCATGAATCGTAAATTCTGGAAAATCGCTGTTTTCTTTCATTCTGAACATATTCTTTTCTATTTCTTTCTCTGTGTGCTGGTTTGAGTCGTCACATGACAAACATGGTCAAATGTAAGCTGACAGAAATAAAAGGCAAGTCCAATCTGAATGTTATTTATATGAATAGCCTACATAAAGTAAAAAAAAAAAAAAACTGTTAACTTGCTTTATAAAGTGGAAAAATCACTGTTTGTCTGAACATCTTCTGTTTCTAACCTTGCATGACTCTTTCCAACTATATGTATCACGGTTTGAGTCATCACAATGGTGAATATGGTGAGAAAGATCATGTGACAGCAATAAAAGGTATTCATATCTGAATGATATATTAATAAAAACAAACAAACTGTTAACTTGTGGTAAAGTGCAGAGTGATTTATATATATATATATATATATATATATATATAGACATCTGCCGACATCAACGGCAAACTTTTCAGGCGTTCCTTTCGAGCGATTTACACACACACACACACACACACACACACACACACACACACACACACACACACACACACACACACACACAAATACATAAATAAAATTGATCTACTCATGTTTCATGAATGAGGCTCAATAAACGCTACAGATAAAACAATAGCATTTTATTTATTCAATTATTATTTATTTTTGCATAATGATGTCCCCAGAAATATTTAAAGAGCTTTTGCTCATCAAGTGCTTCCCTAAAGGCATGCCTTTGATAAAGAAGCAAGCCCACACAAATATTATAAAAATGCCTAATATATGAGTACAGTGTGAACATAGTAGGATTCTGTGACGGAAGACTATTGCATCAGGCAGATGGATTCAAATTAAGCCACACACACACACACACACACACACACACACACACACACAAACATTATCTTGCATCCTCAGATAAACAGAAAAGAAAGAAGAGTAAATGGCAAGAGTCACATTTCCCTGCAGGATATTCCAGAAAGCAACTGTAGTAATACATTTTAATAAATTATCCTAGCTGTTAACTGGAACTTTCAGGCCTCAAAAGTAGAAGAAATTTTATAGCAACTTTCTCCATGAAGCTGTGGTGCAGAGTTATTTTACTTGAGGTGAATCCTCAGCTTCATGTGTTCCCTTCAGTGCATGGCAGCCCACCATTATATAGCATTACTGTGACACATAGCACTGTTTATTGTACCTCATGAATCTTAAACCCAAGTTTCTCCTCTAACACATCTCCAAAAGGTGTATTTATTTTTATTTTCAATGGGATGTTTTCTATGTTCATTTTATTAAAAATGTAATTAAGACACAGGCTTGTCCGGTTAGTAACATTAAACCTACTAAATATTAAACCTACTCTCTGGAATATTCCCTGGAGATATTTAATCTCTGATTTCGATGTTCTGTTCATGTTTTGATGATGATGATAATAAAAATAATAAATGAGTGGTAAAAAACAAATCTACCTTTTGACATGACTCCATGAACTCCTCAATGTTGATCCCTCCATCAAGGTTTGGTCCATTTTCTGGAAAAGGTTTATAAAGTTCAAGATACATCCCTGAAGCCTTGAAATCCTTCAGTACAAGCAATATACAGTGTTATGCTAAATGTATTTGCCCCCATCCTGATTTCTTTTGTTTTTGTATTTCATACAAACATACTTTTAAATCTTCACATGAAATGCAAGATAAAACAGGAATCCTGAGTAAACAAATAATAAAAGTTGTATTTATTTTGTCATTCATTTTAAAGCAAAAAAATATCAATCCTCCATATCATTAGCATATCAATCCTCCATATCATTAGCATATCAATCCTCCATATCATTAGCATATCAATCCTCCATATCAATAGCATATCAATCCTCCATATCAATAGCATATCAATCCTCCATATCATTAGCATATCAATCCCCCATATCAATAGCATATCAATCCTCCATATCATTAGCATATTAATCCTCCATATCATTAGCATATCAATCCTCCATATCATTAGCATATCAATCTACCCACCATAGCATATCAATCCTCCATATCATTAGCATATCAATCCCCCATATCATTAGCATATCAATCCTCCATATCAATAGCATATCAATCCTCCATATCAATAGCATATCAATCCTCCATATCATTAGCATATCAATCCTCCATATCAATAGCATATCAATCCTCCATATCATTAGCATATCAATCCTCCATATCATTAGCATATCAATCCTCCATATCAATAGCATATCAATCCTCCATATCATTAGCATATCAATCCTCCATATCATTAGCATATCAATCCTCCATATCATTAGCATATCAATCCTCCATATCAATAGCATATCAATCCTCCATATCATTAGCATATCAATCCTCCATATCAATAGCATATCAATCCTCCATATCATTAGCATATCAATCCTCCATATCAATAGCATATCAATCCTCCATATCATTAGCATATCAATCCTCCATATCAATAGCATATCAATCCTCCATATCATTAGCATATCAATCCTCCATATCATTAGCATATCAATCCTCCATATCATTAGCATATCAATCCTCCATATCAATAGCATATCAATCCTCCATATCATTAGCATATCAATCCTCCATATCAATAGCATATCAATCCTCCATATCAATAGCATATCAATCCTCCATATCAATAGCATATCAATCCTCCATATCATTAGCATATCAATCCTCCATATCAATAGCATATCAATCCTCCATATCAATAGCATATCAATCCTCCATATCATTAGCATATCAATCCTCCATATCAATAGCATATCAATCCTCCATATCATTAGCATATCAATCCTCCATATCAATAGCATATCAATCCTCCATATCAATAGCATATCAATCCTCCATATCATTAGCATATCAATCCTCCATATCATTAGCATATCAATCCTCCATATCAATAGCATATCAATCCTCCATATCAATAGCATATCAATCCTCCATATCATTAGCATATCAATCCTCCATATCAATAGCATATCAATCCTCCATATCATTAGCATATCAATCCTCCATATCAATAGCATATCAATCCTCCATATCATTAGCATATCAATCCTCCATATCAATAGCATATCAATCCTCCATATCAATAGCATATCAATCCTCCATATCATTAGCATATCAATCCTCCATATCAATAGCATATCAATCCTCCATATCAATAGCATATCAATCCTCCATATCATTAGCATATCAATCCTCCATATCAATAGCATATCAATCCTCCATATCAATAGCATATCAATCCTCCATATCAATAGCATATCAATCCTCCATATCATTAGCATATCAATCCTCCATATCAATAGCATATCAATCCTCCATATCATTAGCATATCAATCCCCCATATCAATAGCATATCAATCCTCCATATCATTAGCATATCAATCCTCCATATCAATAGCATATCAATCCTCCATATCATTAGCATATCAATCCTCCATATCAATAGCATATCAATCCTCCATATCATTAGCATATCAATCCTCCATATCAATAGCATATCAATCCTCCATATCATTAGCATATCAATCCTCCATATCATTAGCATATCAATCCTCCATATCAATAGCATATCAATCCTCCATATCATTAGAATATCAATCCTCCATATCAATAGCATATCAATCCTCCATATCAATAGCATATCAATCCTCCATATCAATAGCATATCAATCCTCCATATCATTAGCATATCAATCCTCCATATCAATAGCATATCAATCCTCCATATCAATAGCATATCAATCCTCCATATCATTAGCATATCAATCCTCCATATCAATAGCATATCAATCCTCCATATCATTAGCATATCAATCCTCCATATCAATAGCATATCAATCCTCCATATCAATAGCATATCAATCCTCCATATCATTAGCATATCAATCCTCCATATCATTAGCATATCAATCCTCCATATCAATAGCATATCAATCCTCCATATCAATAGCATATCAATCCTCCATATCATTAGCATATCAATCCTCCATATCAATAGCATATCAATCCTCCATATCATTAGCATATCAATCCTCCATATCAATAGCATATCAATCCTCCATATCATTAGCATATCAATCCTCCATATCAATAGCATATCAATCCTCCATATCAATAGCATATCAATCCTCCATATCATTAGCATATCAATCCTCCATATCAATAGCATATCAATCCTCCATATCATTAGCATATCAATCCTCCATATCAATAGCATATCAATCCTCCATATCATTAGCATATCAATCCTCCATATCAATAGCATATCAATCCTCCATATCAATAGCATATCAATCCTCCATATCAATAGCATATCAATCCTCCATATCATTAGCATATCAATCCTCCATATCAATAGCATATCAATCCTCCATATCATTAGCATATCAATCCTCCATATCATTAGCATATTAATCCTCCATATCATTAGCATATCAATCCTCCATATCATTAGCATATCAATCTACCCACCATAGCATATCAATCCTCCATATCATTAGCATATCAATCCCCCATATCATTAGCATATCAATCCCCCATATCATTAGCATATCAATCTACCCACCATAGCATATCAGTTAGGTTCAAGTCAGGACTTTGACTAGGCCACTCCATAAGAGCCATTCAAATGTGGACGTGCTTCTATGATGTGGATCATTGTGTAGTTGCACAATCCAGTTGTGCTTAGAGGCTGAAGAATGCACATTCTCCTTTTTGATGAAGGAGGTTGTTTCAGTGAGTGGAATTTATTTCACATTAAATGGTAATAAACAATGAAACAATGAGGGAGATGAATAGAAAACAATCACATCAACGGTAAAGAAGCACAAACAAGGTGCATGATTGAGGTTGTGATGGAAACTATGTGATGGCGATCAGTATTTTGGTGAATGAGAAGAGGAGGGGTGCAGAACCAGGTGGAGGTTGCCCATCTGATGGTGCAGTGGTGACTAATATTCCAAGCTCAGCCAGTTCCTGTGTTACTGGACACATACAGTGATATGGCCAAAATATGTATATACACCCAAATAAAAGATGTCTAAATTCAGAATGATTGGGGAGCTGGTCCTCACTATGACTGTAAAGTGTGCTCTTGATGTTCATCCAAAGTGACGAACGTTGCATTCAAGGTTTACATTTGACTGTTGGCCACTACTTTCTACAGTGAAAATCAAGATGTGACAAAGATCTGTAAAAATAAGCCACTGAAGCTCCATTTAATAATACAGACTCTAACCCATTAATATCAGAACAGTTATTAATCGTGCAGAAAAACAGCATAATATATGTCTTACTATATACTGACAAAACCCACTTCACAGACGACAGTATTCATGAGAACTCAGTTCACAGTATTTAATCATGTTGAACCTCCAGCTGATTTATCCAATAACTCGAGAGGATGAAGATGTAGAAACAGGTTATGTTTGCTGAACAGAGGAAAATCATCTCTCCGGCGGGATCAATCCAGAGATCACGCTCACTCACTTTCTATTATATTCCCTACTGGGCCAGAAATCCACTGGTCTGACCCAGTTTACTAGCACTGTACAACTACTTCATTTCATTTGTTAAGCATTGTGCATGAGAAAAATGTTCCCCAAGATTCAGAAGATCTCCAACACTATCAATTTCCTTTCAATAAAGTACTGAAGAACAGCTTATGTGAAATACCTGTGATGCAAAACACAGGCCACTATTACATTTCTTTCTTTCAGTGGAAAAACTCTTGACATATACAAATATAAAGTACATTCTAAACACATAATTTCTATTCAATCGTTTTGTGAAAAAAAGACTTTTTTTGTAACATATCAACAGTAACAACAACAATACACATGGGTCAAACGAGGAGATGGTCGGACACAGTGTCCTCGCTCAAGCACTTAAGCCAGACTCCGCTGACGAGGTTTAATTCTTGGATACAACTGTAGAGGAGGAAGAAAAACAACATCAATTATAACACACACACACACACATGCAGTGATCTCAGGCACAGGCACACTAGATGCTCCACAAAAACATCTCAAGACAGTTTATGTATTCTGCTTTAGTACATCCGTTGGAAATATCCATTCTAGATTTGCAAACACTGCATACATTTTCTGAAAAACAGGCTTTAAAGAAGCAATATTAAAGTAATTGAAGTAAACTAGAGTGCTGAGGATTATGTTCTCTGTATTTTTAGATCTTAAATTACAACCTTCCTGAGTAAAAAACATAACACAAGAAATCCTTCACAGTTTGAGACATGTGTGTAGTGTGAAAGGCAGTGACTGGCTCCTCGTGTCCCGTGTGAGTGTGAGCGTGTGCAGAGCCTCACCCCCAGCAGGTTTCGGGGCACGTATCCCTCTCCGCTGGCCGAGCGCACCCACCACCACTCGGTCTCGTCCTCGTCCTCCCGCCGCTCCACCGTCATGCAGTCGCCCGCTCTGAAGGACAGCTCGTCGTCCTGCTCGCTCTCGTAGTCCCACAGGCCGTACACCAGCCCACGGTTCATGATGCCCATCTTCTCCTGGACGCCTGCACAGCACAGAAACATGCCAGGCCTGAACAGAGCACTTGTAGGTTTATAAGAGTGTCTACATGTGTTTCTATTGTTCAGAGCAGAAGTGACTCGTGCCCTTTCTCATTCTCACATCACACTTCCATGTGCTCATGCCCGAAAAACTCAACTCAGGAGATTATAGTGAAACTGTAGTTATGTTAGGCCAAGTCTACATCCTCAGGTTTGTGCTAGCGTCGTGTTATGGGCCACTCATGAGTTTTCTCCTCATGCATGCAATGCTTAATGAACAGTGGAAAGTTGTGTTCAGTAAACAGAAGTAAGGACAGCTCTCTGCTCTGTGTCTGTTCTGAATGTGCTCACAGCTGTGGCAAACACCTGGTTAGGATTTGTTAGTGCAATTTCCACTCATTTTCCAGTTCCTCCTAATATTTAGAGATTTTGTGGGAAAAACAATGCATCTTTGCTCACAATCATCATTATTTCATCATTTGAGGTTTGATGTGCACATGATAAAGTGGTGATGTCTGACATGAAACGCTGGAACTGAGAACAATGTGTTTCTAGTGTGAGTGTGGATCTAGAGGCTCAGAGCAGCAGGAACTGACCGTAGAGGAACTGAGAGCACTGAGAGTAGCCCTCCTCCATCTCCTCACACTTGTCCGCTGCCGTCTGCATGTCGCTGTAGGTCATGGCAAACACGGCCGCCCCAGACTCCACCAGGAACTTACACACCTGCACATTATTACAGGACGCGGCGCAGTGCAGGGGCGTCCTACACACACACACACACACACACACATAGCATGTGGCTGAGGACAGTCTGATTGTAACCTGTTAACATTGGCTTGACATGTAAGGGTTAATGACCAGCTGTCTGTAGATCCTCCTGCATATCACTCAAATAATAAATGGGACATGAAATATTGATTTGATTTTAAACTCTTCTATAATTTTGCCTGTATATTTTTTTATAGCTACATTATGCAAATGTATTTGGGAATCACGGCTAAAACATATAATCCAACAACAACAAAAAAACAGAGATCCCGTAGATGAGAAAACCATGGATCCCGTTTAGGGAACAGGTGCTATCCCGGATCATAACAGTGCTCGGGAGAGTTATAACGGTTCGGACACTGCATGGATCAGAGGTAAAGAAAACGATTTAAATACTGTTCAGTTTCTTGCACAGACTGATCGTTTCGTGTCTTTACACATCAATCTATCGTCACAAGCAGCAGGGTTTCATTTGGATTTGTTTGTGCATGGTTTTTTTGTTGTATTATATGTTTTAGCCGTGATTCCCATCCACTTCCATTATAAGACTGACAGACTGCAACGGTTTGTGTTCAACTGAAGAAACAAAGTCACTCTTGGATGCCCTGGGGTCAGCAGATTCACATTCCTGGGTGAACTATCCCTTTCAGAATAAATATAAACCAAATAATTCTATTTTCAAAACATACAAGCAAATATAAAGTAATAAAGGGATTTATTTCCCAGCATTATTTGTGTTTGACTATTAGTGATGTGATCACTGCATTCACACTGATGCAGAGAGAACAGGTTTTTTTAGATATCACAAACATAACCGTTCAGCTGCTATAAATGACAAGCATGAAAACGGCTTTGACTGAACTGGATGATTGTACAGTACTGAATGTGCACTGGAAAGGGTGGATAAAACCGCAAACTGCAAACTTGATAGTTAGAGCTATTTTTCAGTTTTTCACGTTTGGAGTCTTGCTGTTCACTGATGAAGAGCATGTGAATGAACACTCACCATCCGTCACTGTCAGCGGCGTTCACATTGACTCCAAACTGCACCAGGAAGCTAACGATCTCCGTGTGGCCGGCACACACTGCGTTATGCAGCGCCGTGATTCCCTCATCATTAGGCTGACTGGGATCCTCCACCTGTAAAACACCCATCATCACACACCTGCCACATCCCTCAGTTCATGACCATCTCACACACAGTGAACTGGGACTTTCCTCATAAATGACCCTCTGCACCAGATCGAACTCTCCCTCCAGCGATGAGTCCAGTAACAGAGCCAGAGGATTGAAGTGCACTCTCATGCTGTGGTCGATGCGCTCTGAGCTGGCCTTACGCAGGTTCGTCCTCTTACCCTGCACACAAAACACTCTTACACTCATGCATCTGACACGTGCTTGTATCCAAGACTGGCTCTTATTTCAAGTTCTCCAGGACACACTTCACAATCATCACACAGGACAGGATCACAAGCTTGTGCCTCTCAAACCAAACCAGACTGACAGTCAGCAGTCCAACAAAACTGATAACTTTATGCTAAAGATTTCTCAGACAAAGTTTAGGTGTCATTAATTTGCAATTAAGTAGATGGTGAGATGTTGAGTAGATAGCTGGCACATAGTGTAATTAATTAGACTGAACATTTTAATCGCTTGAGAGTTTGAGGTAACATTTGGATTAACTGGGATTGAAATATATTCAAATGATTTAGGTTAGATTGAGTGTCAGTATTGTTGCTTTGCCCAGAGGAGCTGTGTGTCGAGGCTACTAGTTTTATTTCGGTTCCCTTTCTCACTTTTACATTCATGTTATCATACAAAGCTAATGACATGATATGTGGTCTATATATATATAAAACAAGTGCAACCAAAGTCATGTGACTTATGACTGGCAGAACCTACTAGACCAGGCAAAATATGCTTTTAATCTAAATTGGTCTGAAAAAACATCAGATTTAATTTTGAGATGATAACCAGATGCCGCTGGCTGAGGTCTATGATGTATAGCGTGCACTCACCGGTGGGAAGGGAACCTGGCCGGTGACCTCAGGAGGCTTCATGTTGAAGGAGTCCTCTGGATTGTCCTGCTCAGCGCCGCTGGGGTACGGAGGAGGAGGATAAGGAGGAAAGTCCTCGGGGCAGCTGTCAGGAGCAGGAGGAGGAGGAGGGCTGTCCGGTGGAGAGAGGAAGGAAGCGTGGGGCTGTGGGGCCGGGTGTGAGGGTGGTGGAGGAGGCATGTCCTCTCGCTCAGTGTCTGGGACGGCTGTGGACTCCACTGGCTCAGGGACAGGCTGCTCTGGTCCCTCAAGAGAAGCTCCATCAGCGCTGTAAGGATCTGCGGGCATCTCCTCTTCTCCAGGAGGACTCACTGCGGTGTCCATCGCCGCCAGAGTGGTCTTCTGGTACAAGAGCTTCTGGATGTTGGGGCCGCCCGGGCCCTCGGGCTCCGTGATGGAGCTGCGCTTCTTCAGGGGTCTGGGCGCGTTGTAGAGTTTCTTCCGGAGAGCCTCTAAGTCGACGTCGCTCTGGCAGCGGTAGGGGTTGGAGATGAAGGGCAGCAGTTTGGTGGGACTGAGGGGTCTGGGGGTCCGCTCGCTCTCATGGTTCTCTGAAGCAGATCCTCCAGCGCTGTGGTCCGTCTCTGTTTCTGGGCCACTGGATGAGTCCAGGTACGGGTTCTCAGGGGGCTGGTTTTGAGACTGCTGGCCTGCGGGGGTCACTGGTTTACCATAAACTGCATGAAGACAAAAACAACTGTCAACTGGTCAAAATAATCACAAATAATCTCATGCTTTTATACTGTTTTCATCCAACGCCATTTGACACAGAACCAACAATATCCACAGTGCACCGTGTCAAGTTTATTAGAAAGCTAGTTTAAGACCCTCAAAGCTAGTTTAAGACTTTCAAGCTAAAGCAAAGAACAAATTAATGTGATGTCATTTTGAACAAAATCAAGCCAAAATGAAGTTTGTTTGAGTTTGTTTGGGGTGTTAGAAACAGCTTGCCAACACAAACATTACAGAAAAGTTTGCTGGTGAACACCTCCAATCTACCAGTGCTCTGTGGTTATTACCCAATAGGGAGGTGCGCTCTGGGGCTCCGCCTACTTTGATGTGGGAATCATTTCTGATCATTTTCTTCTGTTCAGTCTGTCAAGGTCAGACGCAAGTTAAAACACGAGCCATTTCGGTGCATGTCTCTTTAAATGCTAATGGCCTCTGATCTCCCCAACCGCTCTCTTCGGTGGGGCGTCGACACAAGACCTGTTTTTTTTGCTTTTCTGAGCTGGCAGACAAGTCAGAAACCTAATTAAATACAAAAAAATTGTATCCGATGTTCTGTCTAACTACAGTAAAATGTATGTCTATACAGAAGAGTCAATATTGTGACTAGGTGTTACTTGCATGTTCTGATTTGACCAGAAGTGGTACTGGCTTATTAACTCTGAGATACAGTGTATTAAATAAAACAAATACAGATCATGGACCTGCTCTCAATTCATTTACCAACAGTTTTTTGCTGCTGACCTTCAATGATCCCACCACGAATACATTCCACCAAGCAAATGGCTTCAAATCAGTCACACATCATATTAGGTGGCTTTGACTGTATTTAACATTTTATACAACATACATGTTGATGCAGTAAATGTGTTTAACGTACTTGGATTTAGTGAACATTTGTAGTGACACTCTTAACCCCTAACCATAACCCTTGCCTACTCTTCTGTTGTTCTGATAGTGTTGCTGCATCTATTAATCTGATGTGAAAGGGCTGTTGGGATGAATCCAGTCATGTGTGTTGTAGTGTCACTCACCGCTGATGAAGTTGCTGCCACGGTTCTGGGTCTGGGGTCGGCTCAGCGTTCCCTGCACGCCATGTGGCTGCGTGTACATGGAGTAGATGGAGCTGGTGGCCAGCATCTGGGGCTTACGCAGGACCTGTCCGGAGTCTTTGGCCCCAGGAGGTTCGAGGCTGAAGGGGAATACGGTTGCAGCTGGGGGAGCCTCCTGTTTGGGAAGAGTACTACCAGACTGGGATCCAGTGGGCAGCTGCTGAGCCGAAGGTTTACTCTTCCCAGGGAAGGTGCCGGCACTGGGGGCAGCCTTGCCGTATCCCATCTGGCCACCAGAGGGAAGATTGGCCTGTTTGGGTTTAGTTGGAACTGGAGGAGGAACCTTGACTGTGTTCTTGACAGCGCTCTGAGTGTAAGGAGACGCAAGGTCCTCACTGCTCTGGTTCTTCCGTAAAGAAGCTGCCGGTGGATCAATGGACTCAAACATGGAGACCGGGCGCACCCTGGGGTCCCGCTTCAGCACGTCTGAGTTATCTGCTACAGGGGGCAGAACACATTTAAGCAGAGACTAACTGTGTGTTATACATCCAGTGGGGATGCGAGGTGTAGAGGGTCACCTTGGTTTTTAGATGCCTGGGCCACCGTGCGTGGAAGACTGGACGACCCAACATTACCACCCATCTTCCAGTTAAACATCTTTGACGACACCTTACCTGAATGCAGTCACGACAGAGAGAATTACATTTGAGTTTCATTTCAATGGTCACATTCAGGCTGTATAGGAGTGAGGTCCCTTAACCTTAAATGTTTTTTTCCTTGTCAGGACGTATTTTTGGACTACTGCGACTTAAATTTAGGTGCGACTTATAGTCCGAATAATACGGTAGTTGGACAAGTTAATAAATTACATTTGATTTGAGAGATCACCTTAATTATGTCGGGGGGGGGGGCATTTGATGTATAGTGCCCAGGGGAGCCACACTGTCTTAATACGGCCCTGGGTACAGTACTGTGCACATACGCTTGTTTTGATATTTAGCAACTCCACGTTTAATCCCCGATTTTAGAATGTGAATATATAATATACAAACTGTCTGACCTAACAATTAAAATGCTAGTTAGGCAAGAAAACCTCGTGCTTTGTTCATCTAAACAACTTAATTAGACTTTATATATTGAATGCGATTATACACACATTTTAATAAAGCCAGATCAGTTTTTGTAACAAGTGAATACGTTGGTTGACTTAAGACATAACACGTAATACACTCTTTTTTGCCACCTGCTGGCATATTTTGTGTAATACGAAGAAATTATCTCTGAACGAATCATTTTGGTGAACGAACTGAAAATTAAGGAATCTCTAGAAAGAATCATAATTTCCACCACTCCTCTGCTCACGCTCACGACACTGCAGAAAGATTTGTGAGCGCTCAGACGCTCTGACGTAGACCGAATGCTTATTTTGTATTTAAAGCGGCCGCAAGGCAAACAAGCTTGTTGATCTCGTGCAGACTAACCACAAGGAGGGTAACGTTATAAGTTACGTTTATTTTTTATGTCCCTGTACGCAAACAGGGACACATCATAGATTATTGCAAACGCGAAACTAGCAATAATCAACCGGTCCTCCATTGTGCTTGGGAACTAATGTGGGCGGAGCTGCGTTCTCTGGGATCCTCTCAAGCGGTGGACTTCTACGTTCCGATTGGTTGCTGCCCAACCGTGTCATAGCTCATTACCATAAAGCTGCCTTGATTTCAACTCTCCTCAACGCTCTCAACGGCCAAGTCGCGACGCGCCGCTGGCTTACATTGAAAATGAATGACTTCCAGCCACTTTGAAGCTCTCGCTGCCGGCGGTGTGAACGCACAGTAAGGCTTATTAACTTCACTTTTGGTGTGAAAAGGCCTTTACAATTTACAAATTAATCTTTTGGGTTTCATAATATTAAAAACAAATAAGCAAGTCCAGCCCAGGTGACAAAAATGAACACAAAATTAATGTAATGCATTGCTTTTCATGAAAATGAATGATGCTTGTTAAGTTGCTGCATTTTTAGTTATTCACCTAAAGATGATAATTCTGTCATCATTTACTTACCATCATGTCCAAACCCATAACATTTTCATTCATCTTTGAAACATGAATGAAGATAATCTAATGAGAACTGAATGGAAAAACTGAATCTCAATCGCACTTGCCTGATGCTCGAGAACAATCCTCATTGTTTGTGAACGCACACACAGATTACGGAAAATCACTAGCTATGTTTCCATCCAAAGATATGAATTTAACTTATGCTCAAAACTGGAATATTGCATAAAACATTTGCGAATTCAGCACCGGTTCCATCCAACAAGTCAAAGAGAAGAAATTGTCACTTCCTGGTAAACTGGCACTGTGAAGTGATCTGTCTTTTTCAATGCGCATTAGGACTGGGAAAATAAATCGATGCATCGCGAATCGAGAAATGATTCAGCATCGATTGTGAGATTTTCCGAATGCATGGCGATTCTTTCTTGAATCGATTCTGAGCTTAGTTTTGAACAGCAGATGGCACTGCATGCTTTAGAAACACCCGTACTCTGCTTGTTTCCAAATCCTTACAGACGCCTGAACCTAAAATAATCATTCATAAAATTCGAAAAGGCTGAAGCGAATTACGAAGGTGTTCACAGTGGGCTGTGTTTACATTACTCTTGCATCATAAACGCATTCTAAGATGAGGTGAAATTACATGACTCTCACTCTTAAGCACTCTTCTTCATGAGCATTTGAGTGTGCCGATAAAAACTAGATTAGAGCGCCACCTGCTGTTAAAATCTCACCTCAGAATCGATTCCAGAGGAATCGCGATGCATTCTGAAAATCTAAGAATCGATCCACGAATGGATTCTGCATCGATTTATCGTCCCAGTCCTAATGTGCATGGTGGAAGTCATTCGGTAAATGTTTCCAACATAGTTTATGCGCATCTTGGTTTCCATCCAGCTGTATTTTATGTGATAATCCAAAATGTGCATGAAAACAGGTGGATGGATACATAGCTACTGGCAGTGTGAATGAAGCAGAATCAAGCGATCCCAGGATAAATCACAAAACACATTATCCATGTATTCAGATTCTCTGAGTGAAAGGGGCTTTAGACTAGCCTTACGATTTCTGCTGATGACAGACTTGATCACTACAGAGTGTGTTTTCAGTCCAACTTCTCTTCAACATAACGAGACAGATCCATATCCTGTTCAGCACTGAACAGCAAAGCAATTCCAGCTGCAGTGTTGAACCGATTTCCCATTGAGAGTCTCTGCATTACCCTGCCCTCTCTAGCGTGTTGTCTTACAGGGAAGACCAGCCTTTTTAGAGGACTTGACTAAGGGTCATTGTAATGCTATAATAGTCTAGAAATCACAGATTTGGAATGACAAACTTCTCTTGCAATGGCTGAAAGGGTCATCCCTTTGGCTTTCAGTTGGACAGCATCCCATTGCAGGGTTTTAGTCACCACCATCTTGCAACCTCAGTGAAAACTGGAGGAATGCTGCCAGTTAAATACGGTTTGTCACAGAATTAAGGAAATTGGCAGCAGGTGCCAGATTAGCACCAGTAAGTAATCATTTACACATACACTTACACTCTGGGCAGACAAAGTACACATTTTATCGATATGTGTTTACATGGGAATCAGACCATGACCTTGGCTTTGTTAGTTCGGTGCTCTACTATCTGAGCTGCAGGAATGGAGTTAGACTGAAGTGTCTCTCACAACAACACAGCTATGCACCAGAAGGTCCTTAAAAGAGTAACAACTGAAATGGACAGTAAAAGTTCAATTCATACGATTATTTTCTATATTTTAGAATGATCATCTCAGTTACTATCATAGCACTGCTTCTCTATGAACAAAAGAAAATGCTATGGGAACATCTTCCAGATGTATATATAAAAAAAAAGTTTGTAAAGAAAAAAAAACAGAGGAGAATATGATGTGTACAGTGCATAGTAACTTTAAAATGCTATCCATCAAGTCTAAGTTAGTTTTCTTGTAATGTTGTACCAAATTATACTTGCTATTTTTGTCTCTTATGATAAAGCTATGAACTGTTCATCTGTGGCTGAATGCACAATATAATATAATTACAGCATCTCAATTGGATCTCAACTCAAAGATAGAGGAAACTCAGATCAACATGGTTGAACACACTGAACAGACAGCCCAGTGATCTACAAACCTGCGTCTGGGTGAGGGGTCTTGTGCTGATGAGGTACAGTCGCTGTGCCGTCTGGGTACGTGTGTTTAATGGACAGGTCCTGTTTAACGGGGCCCCTGGGCATCAGAGAGGACTGGATATAAGGGCCAACAGCAGCCACACGGGCCGGTCCTGTCTGCGGCGCTGTCTGGCCATCTGAAGGCAGCTGGAATAAGAACATATCTGAGGTGAAACCACACACCGATCATCGCTACACACGCTAATCCAAATATTCAGCTACATGGTCACAAAAACTTAGGGTTTTCACACTTTTTTTAAGGAACGAATGGTGTGAATATTACATATTTACATGCACAATATCACTCTCAAAACTCATTGTTTACATTTTGAGAAGAAATAAAAAGCCTATAAAAGCCCTTTGCTGATGACTTTATATATAGCAACTTTACATTGATTGTCACTGAATTAGTGACAGCTTTTTTGTTCCTTCATCATGAGGCAAACAGTCCCTGTCCAAACCTTCAGCCTCTCTGAATTGACCGCTGTGAACAGAGAAACTGTCTTACGCTCACGGGGAGGTTCTCCTTCTGCAGAAGGGCAGTTTTCTTCTTCCACAGGCGATCTCGCAGCTCACCGACTCGTCTGTCCATGCTGGCCACATCCTGGTTCCTCTTGTTCAGGTTCTCTCTCTGCTTCTGGAGTTTAGCGCTCTGCTCCAGGTTCAGGTTCTTCCTCATCTGGTGAACACACACACACACACACACACACAGGTGAGATGTTTCGACAGAGGCCTGAGGCGGTGATGAACTCTCCTCAGCTCTCACCTGTAGTTCTCTGTAGAGTCGGTCCAGCTCGGCCACTGAGCTGTGGTTACTGTGAAGCACGTCCAGCTGCCCGTTTTTCAGGGTCTCCAGCTGTTTCTTCAGTTCTTCCACTCTAGACACGGCGACTACCAACTCTTTCTGCTTCTGGAGGAGTATATTGTTCATCTGTTCCACCTGCTCCACTAAAACAAACACACAGACAGAATAACCTCCACTGCACAAGCTTAAATCCTGCGCTGAAAACACTGATGTACACAAGAATATTCAAACGAGTCACAGGAAGCATGTGGTCAGATTTAGGAGCCTCACACATGACATACAGGCAACAAAAACAGTTACCATGGCTGTCGGTGGAGGTTTATATGAATGCATCTTCAGAAAAGCTTAGATCATATTTCCTCTCGTCTCTGTATAATGCATATAAGAGCAGTATTTCATAAGCGCAGTGTTGCTTTGTTTACAGCGTAAACCAAGTTATTGTTGTATCGCTGCTGCTCCATAAGTGCCACCTGCTGTCAGAGCGTGAATCTGCGTCTCGTTCAAGCCCCTGCTGTTTGCAGAAGTCAGGGTATTCTGTCTTTACTTCAGATTGAGAAATTATACAATCGAATTTAAATCAGAAACTGCTCATGCTACATGTGTAAAGAGCCTTTAATTGGATTCATGAAAAAAATCTTAAAAAGTCTAAAGTCTCTGTTAAGCATAGAGACTTGAATTGTTTAATAAAGTCGTTATTTTTGTTTCATTTCAATTTAGTTTTATTATTTGACATATTTCAGCATTTTGTCTGAGTAATAATAAAATTTATAGATTTTAATTCATTATTTGATTTAAATCTCTTATGTTCCTCTTATATAATGAATATTCCTGTCTCTGTAGACTTTCTGGAGCACGCAAACGTTTCAGGAACTATAGGTTTAATAAGAAGATGGACCTTGACCAGAGAATGGTGTGCACGGTCAGTGAATCAATTTATTGTTGATTGACAAATTAATCATTCATGGCTGCTCCAGTTTTCTTAGAGGAGCTTGCTAACTTTTGTGCTAGTTAACACGCACATGATTCATGATGATGCACTTAGAAACACTTTACATTTGTTCCGAAGCACATCTTTATAAAGGAGGCAACATTTTTAACCAACCGTCATATAGAGAGCGCTGAATGCATCATGGTGTACTTTGAAAAGCTTGTTTCCCGGACCTCACTTGAATCTCCAAAGAAACATGTGTGTTATATCAGCAGCAAGACTGCTCGAGCTCATACTGAGCAGCGCTCACCCAGCTTCCCGTTGCTGAGGCGCTTCTGCTCCACCTGTCCCTTCAGAGCCCGCACCATCTTCAGCTTCGCCTCCTGTTTGTCCACGGCGTCCCTCAGATGCTGCAGCTTCTTCTGCTGCGAGGACGTCTGCTGATGCCTGTGCTCCTGCTGCTTCAGGAAACACAAGCGCTGCTCCTGCAGGACAGAGAGAGGACAGCGGGACGCTCACATTCACTCACTGCTCACTTCAGATCAAGATAAAACCTCTGTCACAGAACCTGGAGCTTTTCCATCTCAGCACTTGATGAAGAACACAACACCGTCTTCTTCTATTTATCCTACTGTCATATGTCATTTGAATCCGTGATCTTATATGTAAATAACAAAGATACATTGTAATATACATGGTTATCATAAAGTCATATTATTTAGGATTTTGGTCATATCTCCCAGCGTCTGTTTTGGTTCATGTCTAATCTACCACTGATGTGTTTTCCTGTACCTTGGAGGCCAGGAGCTGCTGCTGGGAGTCAATCTGATGCTGCTGTCTGGCAGACATCTCCTGCAGCTCTGACAGAGTCATGCTCACCTGCACACACAAACATCAGATCATCACATGCTCATCTATCTCCTGTTCGATCAGACTGCATTCCTCTCATGCCCTCTGAACTTCTGGATCACGTTACACACACACAAGTGCAGACAGACTCACTCCATTCTCCGGCCGTCTGTCTGTGGGCCTCTGGACTCCGTTCCTCTTCTGATTCCCGCTCCTGGAGTCTGAAACACAGACACAAACACAAGCTTGAGCCCAGAGATCCTGCAGAAGACACCCGAACACAAAGCCTGAACCATGCCCACCTCAATTCAGAAGCATCTACTCTCACAGACACGGATGTTAATTCAGTATCTCAATATCTCTTCTGGCACTGCCACAGAAATACAATCAAATAAACTAATAATAGTTGTTGATTTCATGGTTTTTGACCCGTTAACTTGTATTCTAATAAATCAACTTATATGACACCAACATCTTCGATCCCAATTCAATTTTACGATTTTCCATTACAATTTATATAACAAACAAATATAAAGTTCAAACATCATTACAAACAAGTGAACAGTCAGTAAATAAGAACTAATTACAAGCAGCTGCACACATAAATAAATAGATAGATGCATTAGATTTGTAGATGTTCAAGTCCAGAAATTGAATACTTCATTGCAAAATAACGCCGCATATTCTTCAACTTAATAAACTAAATATACAGATTAATTGTTAAACTTAAATAACATTAAGGACACCGACAGCAGTAGGTTAAGCGGAGTTGTTAGTCGCCTCTTCTTGTTCTTGAATGTGTTAAAATCACTTTAATGTTCAAATTGGCAAGGTGTGTTTGTTCATTAAAGTGTAAGAAGATATGAAAGAGAGACTCAGTCTGGGGTTTGTGCGAGTGCTGAATGTTTTGTGCTTTGCATGCTTTCACCTCTTCTAACGCTTTCAAATCGACTGAATGTTTATATAGCAAAACAATTTACTATAGAGTTGTGCAATGTCTTAAAAAATATTCTCCAATATTGTTGTCCAAAGTTGTTGCTGTTATAGCAGTAATGCCACCAGAAGAAGGAGCAAGTACAAAAATTGCTAATGTTTGGCGCATAACCTCATCTACACAGCCTTACATTTCATAATAACCAGCCATTTGTATTAGCTCCTGAAATTAGATTGGCTGTTGGCAACCATTTATGTTGAGCGGTGTGAAATATTTGTAAAAACGTTGTCAAAAACTGAAACAATCCTAAGATTTGGAAAAGTCATTTTGATTGTAACCCATACGGTGAATGTGCTTCTGTGTGATATTTAGATCCAGTTAGTCTGTGACAGAAGTGAATACAGCAGTCCTTCCCTGTACTTCTCCAGCAGTCAGTGCTACAGTGAGAGCTGCGGTGTGTTACCTGTCGGCAGGTTGGGTGATCTGCCCTGACGCAGAAAGAACCGGACCTCGGGCCTCTCCTGTCCCCACTGCAGCAGCAGATCCATCATCCTCTCGCTCTCGCCGACCGCTCGCTCTGCAGTCATCACACACACACACACACACACTCAGAACACACATCGCACCAATGTAGCATCCAATAGCACTATCTGCTGATGGCACTAACGTGTGGTGAAAGCCATAACAGAGAGAGGCAGCTGCTAGCAACTGGAACCGATCTTCATCTTACTGATTTCTGAGCCAAACAATCTTCCCCAGAGCTTCACACAGCCAATGTGATCTGGATGATTCCTTTACCGTGTAGCAATACAAAGATTAGTCTGTTGTGTGGTTCTGGACCTGTTCTGTGAACACAGAGCCATGGGGAGCTCTAGATCCACCCGTTCTGACTAATCAGATCTGCTCTGAAAGACTGCGGTGTAATACTGGTGCTCTGTTCTTCACCAGAGCCTCACCTGAGCCTCTCCACACTTCAGCCAGGTGACAGCTGGCCTCGCCCGGCTCCTGACACAGCCCCAGCACGTCACCGCACACGGTCTCCGGCGTGATGGGCACCTCGGAGAAGTGCTGGTCACTGTTACTGAGGTACACGGTCAGGAACATCTGGAGAACACCAGCAGATGTGGAGGACGAGAGGTGGATCAGGGACAACATGACAGATGAAGGACGTCCGTATTACATTCATACTATAAAACAAACTTTACTGGTCGTGAAGTATGTACATATTCAACACCTGCTGAGAGAGTGTGTGATTCTGACAGCCAATGAAGACTGACCCTCATAACTCATCAATACAGTTAATATGCCTCCAAATAATATTGGATGATTTAGATTTAATAAAGTCATAATCTTGTAAAGACCACCGAGATATATATATATATATATATATATATATATATATATATATATATATATATATATATATATATATATATATGTGTGTATATATATATATATATATATATATATATATATATATATATATATATATATATATATATGTGTGTATATATATATATATATATATGTGTATATATATATATATATATATATATATATATATATACACACATACACATATATTTTTTTTTTTACTTGTAATGAGATGCAGTGTGTGTGTGTGTGTGTGTGTGTGTGTGTGTGGGAGGGGGTCACTTATATTAATATGAATTTGGAAAAGAAACATTCAAACACAATTTAAATCAATGGATATTAAACTCTAGATAGACTGACAGACAGACAACACAATATATAACCCTTTAAATCATCAAGACTGAAGCACAATTACATTAAGCACGAACATTAAAGAGAAAAGTCACACGAGCGATGGTTGATTGACAACATTGCAGGCAATATCTTTTCAGATTAGACATTAAAGAATCAAAACACAGAGTTTTTCCTCTTATGTAAGTGGGAATATGAAAGCTCACCGGCATCATTTTCGCGTCGCGAGATCAGGAGCGATGTTTTCCACCAAGACTTCAATCCGGATCGGACTGTACGACTGTTTACCTTTTAAAACGAGTTAAAAGTACAGATAGTTGTTCAAAACAAACCGCCCAGTCCTGTAACGTTCTTCTTCTTCTTGTTTTTTTCCTGTAACGTTACTAGATTAAAGAGTCCCGAGAGGCGTGACGTCAGAGGCCTTCCCAAACTTTCCTTCCGCGAGAATTTTGCTGGCGAACATTGGTCGACGGATCACGAATACCTTTAAGTGTTGTATTTACCGCAGAAGCAGTAAATGTTCAGATACCCATACAAGTTCGCGTGGAAGTGTGTTTTCTGTGTCTGTTATTGCAGTTCAAAGTGTTTTTCCTCTCGTTCTCTGGCGGACGCCTGTTGCTGAGCGTGACGTCACGCGTAGTAATGTAGTCTCCTCCCCCTGGAAAACCTCGAGGAGCAAGGGGCGGAGCAAGATGACGACGAAGATCATTTGATTCTGTTCCCCAAATACATTATACTATATATATATTACTTTATATTATATATATATTTTACTGTCTATGATATATTACAGTAGCTGATGGGAGAAGCGAGGTTTTTCGAAACTCGTTGAAACTAAACGTTTATGAGAGCTCGAGTCGATACTCCGCTCGCCGGGGACTTCTGCTGGTGAAGTCGTGCAAATGCAAAGAGAAACCAATGTTTTTAGAATATAAATATAATTAAACATAAACGATCAGAGCTGAGTAACGTTAGGTTGCTGATGAATTGTAATGCGTTACTGATTCCAAATTACATGACAGAAGAATTTAGTTAGTTACGTAGTCCATTACTTTACTCACTTTAGGTAAACTCAGACTACTTTTTGATCGCTTTTAGATTACTTTTGACCTATCTCGTTTATCATTTTGATTTAAATAGGATTCTCTTGTACCATATTGATATAAAAATCTCGTTATTAACATAATGAAGTGCACTAAACATTACATTAAGTCAAGTTTACCCCAAACAAGTTTAATGAAAAGCTAATAAATAAATAAATAAAATACATAATTTTAAAATAAAAACTATCAAAATAAAACGTTTACTAAAAATAATAATAATAATTTGTTTACCTGCATGTGTAAACCACCAAAGCCAGAGAACCGTGAGCATGCAAATAAGATACTTAATCATCAACGTATTACCTTTAAATCTCTAAGGGGAATTTCAAATAAATATATTGGGTGAAAGAGATTTGGCTGAGAAAAAAAAAAAAGTTTGTGAATCCATACATTACATGTAAATAAGAAATAACGTGAATTTGTGCATTTGAATGTGTTTGAAAGGTAAAAGCCTTCCAAAGACATAGTAATGCATGGTTACAGACTGAGTGATAATTCAAATAAAAAAATGTGTGTTAATTAGTACTTGATACAAAGTAGAAATGTTGAGATAATACTTCTTAAAATTAAAATGAGTTTTGTAAATCCAGTGGTCAAATGTTGTGTGGCCTCTCTCAGTTTTCTGTGTAATTATAGCCAGCTGATTAGTGACTGGTCTTTGTGTGAATGTCCACAAAACTAGAAGACTTTCTGAATCTATATAAGCAGTAGGCTATTTTAGAAAGAAACATTTAAAAGAAGAAAAAGAGGAATTATAGGGAGAACCAATAAATTATGAATATTTTTTTTATTTGTATTATTATTATTGTGTGAATAATATGTAATGTAATCAATAAAAAGTAACTGTAGTGTGATTACACATGTTTTAAAATGTAATTTAATCTAGTTACAATTACTTAATTTTTTTAGAATCTGGTTACATAAACAGATTACATGTAATCGTTAATGGCCATAATCACCACTTTTTAACAGGTGGCCATTAGTAATAGTGGACAATGCTTACAAAACAATTATTGCTCTCTCCATCCTCCTTGGTTTTTCTGTTACATCTCCCCCAGATTCCTACCACTATCTGTCTATATCTGGACAACACCCTCCCCCAATTCCAAAAGACTTTCTCCTTTTCACTGAAAACATCCAGACTTATCACTTTACCAGCTTTATCTCCATACATTTACCAGATCTTCCTCTGGGTCCATCCAGACTCTGAGTTCTTCCAATGCCACCATTTGCTCATATGTTGGACTCCCCTAAAGACTGATTTATACCTCTGCATCAGACCTATACTGTAGGCTACGCATCGTTTTCATTTATACTTTTGGGTTGTTGTCCTTGTTGACATGCAATTACTCATGCAGACTGCTAGTATGCAGTGTCCATGGGCATGTTGTTGGTGTAACCCACAGTATCAAGGCAAAGGCTGAAGAAGAAGCTGCAGCAGTGATGGTGGCAAATAGAAAGCGACTTCTTTTGCAGCTAGAGTTGTTAAATATCAATACCAACAAATATCAACAAAAATACAGGAGTCAACAATGGAACAAGAGAAGATGTATGGCCATTGCACCAAACAAGACAACAGGTGGGAGAAATTGTCATGCTTGTTCAACAAATGCAGGGCACAGATGAACAGATTCATTTCCGATACATGTTGTTTACATGTTGACAACTCAATTCAACGATTTGGTTTGTCGTTTACAGCCTTTTATTTCACATCAGTGTACCAATGGTATGCCGACTGATCTTCAGCAAAGACTGGCAGTGACCCTTCTTCTTACCCTTCAAACTGGTGCAGTGCACGGTGTCCTCAATTGTTTCAGAGATCTGTAAAGCACTTTGGAAAGCCCTACAGCCAGAGTTCCTCCCTTGCTGTAATGTGGCGCTATGGGAAGCTATCGCAGAAGATTTTTGGCACTTGTGGAACTTTCCGAACTATGTCGGCTGCATAGACAGAAAACGTGTTTACATAAATACATCCCCTTCAGCTGGTAGTGATTTTAACTACAAAAGTGCACACTCTATTTTCCCCTTGGCTACCTGTGATGTCAGATACAGATTTACTATGTTTGATGCGGGAGGATATGGGTGAGAAAGCGATGTAGGTATCTTTAAGGAGAGCAAAGATGGTTCCATGATGCTCGAGCTGAAACTGAACCTGCCCCCGTCACCAGATCTTCCCGGGACCACAGTCACACTCCCGCATTGATTATTGGTGATACTGCTTCTCCACTTCTAAATAATCTTATGTGCCCTTTTCAAGGTATGTTGCATTTCATTTCAAGACATTTTTGATGTGTTTTTTGCCTGGCATGGTTTTATATATTATGATAAACATTTGCAGTAATCCCAGCAATATTTGTGTATTCGTTGTAGTTTAGATGGACGAAACATGATGCTGACCTCCGTGGTCCTGGCCTCGATATTCACCAAATACCCCCCCCCCCCCCAACACTGGTCCTAATTTAGGAACAGGAGCCCTCATTGGGCTTACCTCAAGAACAGGAGCACACTCTGTGCTCAACACAGGAACAGCAGCCCTCTCTGGGCTTAATTTAGGAACAGGAGGAGGGTTGAGACTGGAGCCGACACTGGAGCGGCTCTCTTCTTCCACATTCTCCTTCTTTGAGCAGAGGTGAAGGAAACTGCTGCTGTCAGCTGAAGGCTTGGGAGTGAATTGAACGCCGGGCTTGACACTGGAATGGCAAGTGGACTTGACGGTGGGCTGGTTCTGGATCGGGGCTGAACGCTCTCCAGACACCGGAGGATCCCTACCCTCCAGTTTAGTCCAGTGGTGTCTGGAAGGTCCATGGGGCCCTGATCCAGAACAGCGAATGTAGTGTACACAGAATTACTGAGTGAATTCCTAAAACAGGAAATCCCCGCGGGCTAGGGTGGAGTATCTTGCAGCGATCTCAATCACCATAGGAAAAAGACAAAACTTTCAGAAACGGTTGAAACATATGGAACTAAATGGGATAATGAACAGGAAAACCAAATATGAGCAGGGAACACAGGAGAAACTAGGTCATGGAAGGCACATGGGGAGAAAAACAAGACACAGGAACACCGGACTGAGAGTAGCAAAATATATGAAGAGTAATGAGAAAGAATTAAATTCTCATGCACCCCCTCAGATCAACCATCACATGACTTTCAGGATAATTTCTCACTAGCATTTCTGGTGTGCACCCGGGTTCGATGGATGTCAGAGTTCAGTTCGTTTGGATGATGCGAACGCTGTCTTTCGAACTTAAAAAGGGTGGTTTGGAGTACAGTTCGCTGCTGATGTGAATGCAATCGTATCAAATCATGGAAGGAAACCACTATTAATGACATATTATTTGATAAAAACGTGTGTTTGTGTGTGTGTGTTTCACTCACTTTCCTGACAAGCGTGTCTTACACGCTGCAAACAGAGAGATGTATATCTCATTTCTGTTCGCCTTCAGCATTCTTTAGATTTGCAGTACATTTTTAAGACAGACAGTACCGTTAGGGATCAACTTTTATCTTAAAATAACAAAATATGAATTAAAAAAAATATATATATATGTATATGTTATATATACGTGTATGTTATATATATATAATATTTACAATACAGCTACTTTATTTGGGTTTAAAATGTCAGATTGTTGCAATTAAAAACCAAGATTCCTGTGAAAAATGGTGTGATTTTGTTTTGTATGCATTTGTATGCAAACATTTTAAAACAAAAACTTAAAAAACTGCACAAGTAATTTTCACTCTACAGAACATGTGTTTGCAAACATTTTATGATTTATTGGTGTTTAAAGTTATTTTAACTGTTTCAAAGTAGAATGAAACCACTTGTCACAAATGGCCACGCGTATGGAAGCATATGGGTAGCGATATTCAGTTTGGGATGTAATATGTAAAATGACAATGCATTTCTGTATTTACATTTACATTTTCCAATACATTTGTGCAACGTTTGGTGCAAAATGAAAATGAAAATTAAATTACATAATTTTCATTTGGCATTTCATACACCAGTTTTAATATGTAAAATGAATACTAATTTTAACTTTTTATAAGTTGCAAAATTAAAATAAAAAAATGTATTACAGAAATGATTAGATATGTATAACATGTTCAAGCAAAAACTGTGGCAAAATTATCATTTAAATGCTATTTTTCTTAAATGCATTAACACTCACAGTCAAGACACTTACGATTGCATTTTCATTCAATGTACCGCAATGAATGTAGCAAAATTCAATGTGCACATTGAAAATGCATTCCGAGCCGATCACGTGTCCGCCCCCTCCCGCCATGTCAATCACTGCGTGAACAAGGCGGGGCTTGCAGAAGGTCAAGAGACTCAAATCTCAAGAAGAGGATTCAAGTGAGAGAACATGGACAAGCACGTTGGTCCGTGTATGTTTTGATCATTTCGGTTTATGGCTTCAATATTTCATTCGCACTTGTGGGCGGAGCTGAAACGCTGCTTTCATCTGATTGGTCGAATCGCTCCACCTTCAGCTCGGTCTTTTCATTCTTTCAGGCAGAATAAGAGTCAGTGCGAGTGAAGCACTGTAATGTCTGAAACCACCGCTCACTGTTAATTAGCATAATATTTGAATCCGATGATGCTGGCCACATCAAATGTAAATGTAAATACAGAAATGCATTGTCATTTTGCATATTACATTCCAAATTGAATATTGCTACCCATATGCTTCCATACACGCGGTGGCGCAGTTCCCTGTTTAAATTCATTGAACAACAGACAGAGTGCTTTATAAGGATGTATTTTAAATCACTGTTCAAACACTACTACATTAAGGCATTAACTTCTCCATCGTGTTTCCGAACCACCTTGATGCTGGGAGTGTGGCATTGTGTCCTGTTGGTAATGGCCATCACTGGGAAGGAACACAGTTGCCATGAATGGGTGTCTTAGTCCACAACGATGTTCAGATACCTGACTAATGTCAGGGATTGTGCTATTGGGATTACGGGGCCTAAAGTGTCATAAAAAAAACATCACCCACTGCATAATACAGCCGCTGCTGACCTGTGTCTGCCCAACAGTTGTTCCATAGCCTCTGTTGGCAATCGGTGTATCCACGCTCAGCCGTCAACGTGATGCACCAGGAGTCTTGAATCGTCAGACCAGGCCACTTTCTTCCTATCATCCACAGTCCAATCTTGGGCCCATTTCATGAGCAAAGCAGCAATGTAAAGTCAAGTAAAGAACTCAGAATTATGACCAAGTAGTTAACCACAACACATCGCGTTTGTCACTCTGGCTAATTACTAGCGGGAACAAGCGTTACACAAGTGTAGCGCTAAGACCGTCTTCACAAACTTGCACTTGACACAAAACATAAGTCTTAACGCTGAAACAGTGTAGTCTCAGAAATGCAATGAATAATGCAGTACATATCAAAGAACAAACCCAAAGATGTGTCAAGGCTCTTAACCACATGCCAAACATATTAACAATCAATCATCACTGACTAGAATTTCATGGCTTGACTGAAGGCACAGAACTGAGTGAAGTCTGATGCTGATCTGGCTCACTACTCAAGATGTGTAAACACCTATTGTATGGTTTTAGTTAGTGTAATTAAGGCATCATAAATGCTGAAGTTTTCTGTTTTGTTTCCACATTTTCTTTTTTTAGTTAGCTTAAATGTTACAGAATAGTTATGGAAAATGTTTGGTTTTGATTATTTCTTTGTTTTGACGACTCTTGTTTTCCCCTCTGTGTTTGTATTTTCTTGTTTTATTTATATAGTCTGTAACTTATACACTGCACTCTCACTAATAAATGAGACTCTTCATAGTACTTGTTTCATTGGTTGCCTTTGTTATTTGCACCCCCTGCTACATTGAAATCTCACTTAAATGTTGCGCAGTCATCCCCTTTATAACATCAAGTGTGTAACAGCCCCACACACAGAGAGGAGGATGTTTGAGTGGCCAAACAAACTCCAACAGATGTTGCAGATGTTAGGTATTGAAGTCAAAAAGTCTTCACAACTATAATGACAGCACCTACATAACAGCACCTTGTTTGCCATATAAAGCCTTTGATGTCTTCAAAGAACATAGTCATACATCCACAGTTTGCCATGCATAGCTGGAACTTTCAACTGGACTGGATCCTATACTCAAATGTGACAACAATAGATCTTTTTGAAACAAAACCAGAGATGGATTTGGTGTAAACAAACCTAGTTATTGAAGTGAACTCAACCTCTTAATTCTGTGCACGCTTAACTCTTGACACACGCTCGCTCAATTTACAACAGCGTTACAAGTGTGCCACAAAATTGTGATTGGCTGTTGGTCTCCAATCAAATCGCTAGTAGAACCCAAAGCCCTATCATTTCCTATTTAGAATTCAATAACGAGAAATGGAAAAATGCCTAATTTATTAGTTTTTCCATTTAGTTTAACAAACGGAAAATTAGTTTTTGGCTCGATAGCTCATTTTTTCATTTGGGGTTTACAAATCGGATTATGGCTTCAATATTTCATGCGCACATGTGGGCGGCGCTGGTCGAATCGCTCCACCTTCAGCAGGACTTTTAATTCTTTCAGGCAGAATAAGAGTCAGTGCCAGTGCAGCACTTTCATGTCTGAAACCACCACTCACCACTGTTAATTAGCATAATATTTGAAGTAGATATTGCTGGTCACATAATTTGTCCTGCTTAAATTATTTCTAGGTTATAGTATTGTATGAATAGTGTTACACCATAAATACAGTGCAAATAGTTCTGTCTCCTTGGATAAAAGTGAAGTGGAAATAAAAAACCATAATAGACTGAAAAGTTCCATAATAATATGTCTATAACATTATTACTCTCGTCTTTGAAGTCTAAAGTCACTAAGTATGTGTGTGTGACATTAATAAATAATTGTGAAAATTAATATAGTTAAATTTATAAAATAAATTTGTAATATTAGTTTTATTACATACTAAATTGAATGATGTTTCTCTTCTTAGTCTTTGTTGGGCTTGAGAAAGCCAATATATATTTGAACATTATTATTATTTATTATGAGAATAATTGACACCGACTAGAACTTTAATGTTTCACCAAATTCAGCTCAGATTTTCAGACTCGTCTGATTCGTTGCTGTATAACTGGTCAGACTTAACTTCCCAAAAAAATCCTAGTGACTTTTGTTACCCAAGCAATGAAGGCCTTAACACTTAATGTTCACTAGAGGGGGCGACAGGATTTACACTGGTTTATGCATTTAATGTTTGTCCATCTGGAACTTTTATTTTTCATGAGCTGTATATTTAAAGATGTACTAGGTGTTGATAAATCACATGCAAGAATGTAAAGAGCTTTGAAAATTTTTATTATTATTATTTTTTTAATTCGTTATTGAATTCTAAATAGGAAATGAATTGATCAAAACGTACACGGATCAGGGGGGCTTTGGTTCTACTAGCGATTTGATTGGAAACCAACAGCCAATAACAATTGACCTTTAATTTTCCGATTGGTTGATTTTGTGGCACACTTGTAACGCTGTTGTAAGTTGAGCGAGCGTGTGTCAAGAGTTGAGCGCGCACAGAATTAAGAGGATGAGAGAGAGAGAGAGAGTTTGTGGGAGAGCACCTGAGTAAACTGCGTGAGAGGGGTTATTACTGCACGTTCATATGGATAATAGCAAACAAGCAAATACATTTTTTGAGCACGGAATTGTTTTTTCTTTGCTCAAACGAATTTATTTTTTTGCGATTGTTAATTTCTGTTCAAAATAAAATGTAATGTGCTTGCAAAATATAGTTCTCGGTGCTCAAAACTTACAATTACTTGCTCAGGATTGAGGCACACATATAACGCTATAGTTAAGGAAGGAGACGTCTGTGACTGTTGGAGTGGAGTTGCTTGGCTTGTAGTCACTGATGACTAGGGTTGAGTATCGATTGGGTTTTTTATGATTCCGGTGCTTAACGATACTTTAAAAAAAAGAGCCACAAATAACTATGGATAACATTAAAGAACATGAAAAATATTTAAAATAAAGCCATAACTTTCACACGCTCCTTGGATACTCTCAAAAGGCGATAGGCCCGTAGCTGAAACTGGTAACGAATTATGTGCATACTCAACCCATGAGAGCTGCTGGCTCCAAGAGGATGGGTTCTGAGAAACCAAACATCGCAACATTAATTCTAGATCTTGGTTGGCCCTCTCTGTCTGACCATTACACTGAGGATGAAATCCAGAAGAAAGACTAACAGTCACCCCCAGTAATTTACAAAATTCTCTCCAAAATTTGGAAACAAACTGAGGCCCCCTGTCAGAGACCACGTCCATCGGGAGGCCATGTAAGCGATAAACGTGATCTAAGACAGCAACCGCTGTTTCTCTGGCAGAAGGTAATTTAGGCAGAGGAATAAAATGAGTTGCCTTCAAGAACCGGTCCACCACGGTCAAAACCACCATGTTTCCCTGTGAGGGAGGGAGACCTGAAACGAAATCTAGCGAAATGTGGGACCAGGGTCAAGAAGGAACTAACAACAGCTATAGGAGTCCAGCAGGGGGTCGATTGAAAGACTTCGATACAGCACAGACAGAGCAAGCCAAAACAAAAAGACTACTGTCACGAGCCATGGCTGGCCACCAAAACCGCTGTTTAATGAGAAACATGGTACGATTAACCCCAGGATGGCAAGCTACCTTGGAATAATGACCCCATCGGATAACTTCGGACATTAAAGCCTCTGGCACAAACAACCGACCCGGTGGGCATCCAGGTGGGGGCGTTACCCCTTGCGAGGCTGTGCGAACCTTCGACACGATGTCCCACGTGACTGCAGAAATAAAGACTTTCTGCGGTAAAATGGGTTTGGAAAAAAGATGGGTTATCCAAAACATCAAAAATACGGGATGACGCGTCCGGTTTGATGTTCTTAGAACCTGGACAGTAAAAAATAGAAAAATCAAAACGACCGAAAAAAAGAACCCACCGAGCCTGCCTAGAGTTTAATCTTTTAGCGGACTTGATGTATTCAAGATTTTTTTGATCGTTCCAAACAATAAAAGGAACCCCCGAACCTTCCAACCAATGACGCCACTCTTCCAAAGCGAGCTTGACTGCCAACAGCTCTCTGTTACAAATGTCATAATTACGCTCAGCGGGGGACAAACGCTGAGAAAAATACGTGCAAGAATGCACCTTACCATCCGTGAGGGAACACTGGGATAGAACTGTGCCAGCCCCCACCTCTGATGCGTCAACCTCCACCACGAACTGCCGGGAAGGATCAGGGGCAATAAGGATGGGAGCTGAAATGAACCAGCTTTTCAGTTTGGAAAATATAGATTCCGCTGCACTAGACCACCTGAAGGCAGTCTTGATGAAGGTTAAGGAAGTCAAAGGGGTGGCTAACTGGCTGAAATTTGTAATAAACCGCCGGTAGAAATTGGCAAAGCCCAGAAACCTCTGCAGGGTCTTATGAGACTCTGGGGTTGGCCAATTTACCACAGCCTGAATCTTGTCGGTATCCATGAACACCCCCTCGGCTGAGACGATGTATCCCAAAAAAGGAACAGACTGTGCATGGAAAACGCATTTCTCCACCTTGACAAGAAGCCCATTCTCTAACATCCTCTGAAGCACTCGCCTGATGTGTTGAACATATTCCTGGAGAGAATGAGAAAATATCAGTATGTGATCCAGGTAGACATAAATGAGCTGATCTACCATATCTCTCAACACATCGTTGACGAGTGCTTGGAATTCAGCGGAGCGTTACAAAGACCAAAAGGAAGAACAAGATATTCAAAGTGCCCCCTGGGGGTATTAAAAGCGGTCTTCCATTCATCCCACTCTCTTATGCGAACCAAATGATAAGCGTTACAGAGATCCAATTTTGTGAAAAATGACGCCCCCTGCAGATGCTCGAAAGCCGACGACATTAATGGCAAAGGATAAGTATTCTTCACCGTGATGTCATTCAACCCTCGATAGTCAATACAGGGACGAAGAGAGCCGTCTTTCTTTTTCACGGGAAAAAAATCCTGCACCTGCTGGAGAGGAAGAGGGGCGGATGATCTTGGCTGCAAGAGAATCAGAAATATATTTCTCCATGACCTCCCTCTCTGGAATGGAAAGCGAATATAATTTGCCTTTAGGCGGAGACGTACCTGACAATAACTCTATAGCACAGTCATAAGGACGATGCGGAGGTAGAGAAGCAGCCCGAGACTTACTGAACACTCTCTTCAGGTCGAGTGTCAGGATGGTGTTGGCGCAGTGGATAAGACACATGCCTTTGGTGGGAGAGACCCGGGTTCGAATCAACTGTGAGACACCAGTGTGTCCCTGAGCAAGACACTTAACCCCTAGTTGCTCCAGAGGCATGCGACCTCTGACATTTATAGCAATTGTAAGTTGCTTTGGATAAAAGCATCAGCTAAATGAATAAATGTAATGTAAATCTCGAGGTACTCACTTGGCATGTTAGACAGGTCAGTGTGATCATCCTGAAACACAGAACAAGACACAGGAGAACATCCAGACAACAGACATGATGACAGGCATGACAATATTCACTCCAGGACAAAACAGAATTTTTTCCCCAGTTTATGTGGGGATTATGGAGCACAAGCCAAGGATGCCCCAAAACCACAGGAGCAGCAGTGGTGTCAGTTAAGAGAAAGTCAATGTTCTCATTGTGTTGTCCGGAGATGATGAGTTTAACTGAGACTGTGGAATGTGTGACGGAGGGTAACGACTGACCATTTAGTGCCACCGCAGAGATGGGCTGAGAGAGTTCCACCATAGGTATCTTAAGTCTTTTCGCAAAATTAATGTCTAGAAAATTACCCTCCGCCCCTGAATCCACCAAAGCATCACAGTCAAAAGTTAGAGAATGGACTGTCAGCCTTACCGGTAGCGACGTGACCGAAAGAGAGGATTTATTAAGAGTTGCTCCACCCGTCAGTAACCACTTACCTACTGGTGGGCACCGGCTTTTACTGGACACTGCAGAATGACGTGACCGGTGGCTCCACAGTACAAGCATAAACCCTTCTCTCTGCATCTCTGCCTCTCCTGCTGTGAAAGACAAGACCTGCCCATCTGCACGGGCTCGGGATCTGGAAAAGAGAACTCACTCTCCTCAGTGACTGATAACAGGCTGCTATGATGAGTGACGTCACGCCTCCTTACTCTGGCATCCACACGAATAACCAGCTCAATGAGTTTATCCACCCCCGCGGCTAAATCCGAGGAATCAATCTCGTCCTTGATGGTGTCCGAAAGTCCGTGAAGAAACAGGTCCAACTGTGCCTCAGAATTCCAGCCGCACTCTGCGGCTAAAGTGCGAAATTCGATAGAATAATCGGCTACAGTGCGATCCCCTTGTCGCAGCTCCGCGAGAAGTCTAGCTGCCTCCCTGCCATAAGCAGCGCGATCAAATACCTTCTTCAGCTCCTTCGCAAATGCTTGGAAGGAGGTGCAGTAAGGAAGTCTCTGTTCCCACACGGTGGTTACCCAGCTTGCCGCTTGTCCTGTGAGCAGAGTTATAATGAACGCTATCTTAGATTCCTCGGTGGGAAACGATGACGGTTGAAGAGAAATATAGAGGGAGCATTTAGCCAAAAATGAGCAACACAACTGGGGCTGGTGGTGGCAGATGAGGCTCAGGAGAACGGGTGCTTTGATCCACGGCAGCAGGTGGATTGGACGCAGGTGGTTGCTGAGAAGAAACGGTCTGTAACTTGAAGCGCTGAAACTGAGTGGTAAGTTCCGAAACCTGAGCGACCACGGCTTGGACAGCGCGACCCATAGCCATCATCTGGTCCTCTTGGCGTTCCATGCGAGAGTTACTACTGGTTAAAAAGTCTCGTAATTCTGCCGAGCTCGCTGGATCCATTCTGGTTGGTTCGTTCTGTCACAATGATCGAGTCACGAGATCCAAGTGCCAGATAAAAATGGTTTATTTGTAACTCAGATAGCCAGCAATGAGAACGTAGGAAGACGATGGCATAACCCCAGATGAATCACGTCTAGACCACTCAAGCAGCAGTGACTCAAACCCAGCTCAGGAAACCCAGGCGGGCGAGGAATAAGGTCCAGAGAATCCCAACTGGAGGGACAGGGCACGAATAGACAAGAGAGACAGACGAGAAATCAATGAACCAACAACACGAACAGGATGCCAGCCAAACTTAAAGGCAGCGCAAATGAGCTGCAGCTGGCGCTCATAGACCGCATCTGCTGCTAGTTAACAGACGCACACAATCAGACAGAGACGCAAGATGAACGCACTGACCCATGAACTATGACAGATATTTAGTTAAAATGAGTGCTGTCTGTCCCTGTCTTTAATCAGTTCTGTGAATGACTGTATGGTCATTCTTTATAAAGTAATAACAATGTTGTTTGTAAAGTACAGTACTGTGCAAAAGTCTTAGGCATATTAGTCCTTTGCACATTTTTTTCAGGTTGCTTTGCAATAAAGTTTCTTCAAGCATCTTGGAGATACGACCACAGTACTTCTGAATTTAGTTTGTCTCAGTTTCATCTGTTTCTTCATGTAATCACAGACACATTCGTTGATGGTGAGATCAGATCTCCATATTGAGCACCAGCTTTTGTCAGACTGCTTGTGCATTCAAAAATCTCACTAGATCATTATTAAAATGAATAATTTCATATTAAATTTAAGGGGATTGACTGGTGAATTTGCATATTGGCACCGGGTTTCGGTAACCAACCCTACTGATGACCTGGATGCCCTGCCACATGCGTCGTGGATCAGAGTTGGAAAAGTGTTTCTCTACCTTTATATTGTAGCAGTACTTGGCCTTTACTGATGCCCCTCCTTAGGTTAGCACTAGATTTGCTGTAGGCCTGAACGTCATCTGATCTGAAGGCAGTGTTGTGGGCTTTCAGCAGAAGTCGCACCTCCTTGTTCATCCATGGCTTCTGATTAGGGTATGTTGTGATCTGTTTCTCTGGTATAACACTGTCAATGGTGGTGTTGATGTAATCCAAATCTATGTTCCATGATTTGAGTTCCTGTATGTCCTTTTTGGTCCTTCCTGTTCCCTTGTAAGGTTGTTCATTGATTTGATTCCAGGTTTTCCCCATTTGTGTCTATTAGTCCTAGGTGTTCCTTGTCCTCCCCTTATATAGCCATGCCTTTAAATAGTGTTCTTAGTTCCTAGTTCTCTGTCTGGTATTATGTTGATTAAACTCCTTGGATCTGAACTCCTGGTCTCCTCGTTCCTGCGCTGTAGCAACCCAGTGACAGAAAACCAGTCAGCACTGTAAGCGGCACCCCTGTCTCGAGAGTCTCCGATATCGATCTGGAACCAGTCAGCTGGCAGTTCCCGAGCCCAGTCAGCCAGCAGTTTCTGAGCCCCGTCAGCTGGCATTTTCCAAGCACCAGTGAGCCAGCAGTTCCCGAGCCCAGTCAGCCAGCAGTTCCCGAGCCCAGTCAGCCAGCAGTTCCCGAGCCCAGTCAGCCGGCAGTTCCTAAGCCCAGTCAGCCAAACTTTAATATGGGAAGCCCATTGAACATTAATATGGCAAGCCCATTGAACATTAATACGGCAAGCCCTCCAGGTGTTCAAGAGGCCCCAGTGTCGGCTGCAGTCCCAAAACTAACTCTGGTGCAGGATGGGCTCTTGTTCCGAGTTAAACCCAGGATGGGCTCCTGTTCCCCAATTAGACCCAGGAAACACTCCTGTTCCCGGATTTAAGCCCAGGATGGGCTCCTGTTCCCCCGTTAAGCCCAGGGAGGGCTCCTGATTTCCCGTTAATCCCAGGGAGGGCTCTTGTTTCCCCGTTAAGCTCAGGGAGGGCTCCTGATTCTCAGTTAAACCCAGAGAGGCTTCCTGATTCCCCGTTAAGACCAGGGAGGACTCCTGATTTCCAGGTTAATCCCAGGGAGGGTTCCTGTTTCCCTGTTAAGCCCAGGTAGGGCTCCTGATCTCCAGTTAAGCCCAGGGAGGGCTTCAGATCCCCAGTTCAGCCTGGGGAGGGCTTCTGATTCTCAGTTAAGCCCAGGGAGTGCTCCTGATCCCAAGTTAAGCCCAGGGAGGGCTCCTGTTTCCCCATTAAACCCAGGGCAGGTTTCAGATCCCCAGTTCAGCCCAGGAAGGGCTCCAGATCCAGCCCCAGAGCTCAGTCCAGTGTCGGCTCCAGCCCCAGAGCTCACTCCAGCTCCACGTAAAAAAACAAAGTAGGCTATTTAGTGGTGGAATGAATCAAGAACATGTGACATGTTTTGGTGCTTTTTGAAAATTAAATTAGGTAAATGTGTAACTGGTTGTTTAAAAAAATGCATTGGGTTTTTATTAAGTAGACCATATAAAGAAAAGCATGTAATCAACTGTGAGAAACTTTTGCAAAATTATTGTTTCATTTTAGCCACAAGGGGGAGCAGTGGAGGTAAGTAATCAGATGGTAAATGTGGAGAAGTCTTTTCAGCATGTCCTTTTGTCCAGAAAAACGTTTCATTAAGATGGACACATTGTTATTGTTAGTGTTTCTGACCCTTTGCACTGGATGAATATGCAACATGACAGAACTGCTTAATGCTTGAAGATATATGTTTTTCATGCTTTTTGTTTTCAAACATTGCCTATAGTGAATGTCATAGAGTTTGGAAATCATGTTTTCACTAGGGGTTTAATTTACTCAGTATTCACATTTTTCAGTATATCCATGATTAGACCTTTTGCTAGTATAGTATGAGTATGGTGATGAAGTGCTAAAAGCTGACAATGTCTTACATTCCAAAAATCTAATGTTGCTAAACAACATAGTACGATCTCATTGCATTTGTTGTTATAAACTTTATTACAAGGTAATAACACCCCCTTTTAATCAAAGCGTAGTACTGAGACAATCAACATTAATGTCATAATCAGATGCAGAAAAATGGCTGTGAAAAAGAGCTCTGTTCCAATAGCAGATTTAAATTGTTATGCATACGTTATGCTCACAAGATCTCCTTCAAACTTCAGCCAAGGTTTGGTTTTCAATGAAGAAGTCAAGTGACAAAAAAAAAATCCTTCTCCATGCTTTCCACAAAGGCTCTGTCATTTCGCTCTCTGCATTTCTAACCTTCCCCCATCCCAAATCATGATTATACACTGCTCTTTTGGGGAGGGGAGGGATGGTGGGGGGTATGGGCACACTGCCTTTCCCCAGTGGACCCCTCCCCGGGCCACTCTCTTCACAGGGGCCATTGCCTGAGGACGGCTGCAGCGTGCCATGTGGGGAGGCCATCGCTGCGCCGTCTGTCTGTAGGAGCTCCTGTGAGCCTGAGTGAGGGGAGTTTAAGGTTCTGGCAGGGGTGGGGGAGAGCAGGGTTTGATAGGGAGGGGTGTGAGAGAGGGTAGGGGGTGGGAGGAGTCCGGGAACTGCTATTTGTAGATCCTTGTGATGGATTACTGCCGTGTGTGTGTGTGTAAGCGAGGATAGAGATTTTTTGTTTGTGTGCTGTTCAGTATCCCTCTTTCTTCACGGCAGAGCTTTGCTGAGTAAAGCAGTGAGGCAGGAGCGCATTACACACAGAAGCGGCAAAGCAACTCCTCTAAGAAGAGGAAAAGGAGAGTTTGTGCACAAAGTGAATCGTGTGAGCGCAGGAGCCGTTTGTTTTTCTTCTCACATTCTGGAAACAGGAGAGCACAAGCCTAGCGTACAAGATCATGCCTGTGAGAGGAGGACACTCTGTAGGCAGACTGGTGGAGGTGTGTATCCAGATTCTGCTGCTGTGTAAGGCTGCCACGGCATGCCCTGCGCTCTGCACTTGCAGCGGCACCACAGTGGACTGCCACGGGCTGAAGCTCAAAACCATGCCCAGGAACATACCCCGAAACACAGAGAGGCTGTGAGTAGACACTTTACGTCCATCTGCATGTGTGTGACTGCATCTGAGTGTTTGGTGTAGGGGGGGGGTGCTGCATCATTAGCAAGAGGAATTGAATGAGAACAATAGCTCAATGAGGCACTGCTGTCCTGGACAGGTACAATCTGATGTTATCTGCACGGATGCGTCCGTATGTTGACACATGCTGCCTGCGGGAGGAGGGGAACTTCCTATCACTCTTTCAGCTGTTGAGAACTTTCCCTTTTCCTTTCACTCTTATGACCAGAGTCATTTTATAGACACTTTCACACTTTCAAAAATTAGATATATATACTGACGGAGCTTTGCTTCCCTAGGGTTTAGTAAATGCTACTCTTAAAATAGTTCTGAGGAAACCTCTGATGAATTATGCATATCTGAGAAGCAGCAGAACCATTTTGAAATGCACATTTGTGTGAATTTCAAGGACCAGACAGATCTAGTTTACTAGAATAATATACTGTGAACTACATCATCCACAGTGAGTGTTTGTTCAGATTTCTGCAGCTCATCATGTGGAAGTGTGATACACTGTTTTAGGTCCTTATCAAGTCAAATACATTACAGACAAGGCATGGCTTAGGAGTGAATATGTATTAGTCGACTGATCGACTAATAAAGACAGAGTGACTCAAGTACTTTTACAAGGCAGGAACATCCATCAGGGTCCACATGGAAAGGCTGATGGTTGGGGGTGGATCAACAAACCAATTCAATTTGCACTTGTCATAGGGTGTTTTTTTAATCAAATAGCACCTCTTGGATGTCTTTGATGGATTCTGTAATGACTATGTGTTCAGGAAGTGTGAAAATCACACCTCAACCCCACGTTTCTCTTCACCCCACAAGGTTTCCCCATTAACCTGCAGTTCAGACCTATAACACATGTTTACAGACCATCACCAAGTCACAAGACAAACATTTTCTGGCTTTCTGCCTGGGAATGTGGCTTATGTAAAGTATTTGTAACATAATAAAGGTGTGGAGAAAGCTGCTTACGGGGTTACGCCGTTAACACAGTGTGTGTAAAAGTAAACGCCCCTTTAAGCAGCTCTATATGAGTTCAGTACTGTTTAATGTAGGCAGATTTTTTCATGCTCTGAGACACATCAGCTCTTTAAATGAATAATCTCAGTCATTTTATATGTACCCTGGATTCCTCTTCAGACGTCCAGAGACTCGACCCTTCTTATTTTATCTATGCTAGCACATCTATTTATATACTCTTCAGAAGCTGCTGTGCCGGAGATCAAACAGCGCCGATGTGTCAAGAGTGAGTGATCTGATTGAGAATTCTCTTTAAACTGCAGCGATCGCTCAGAGTATTGGGCCGCTCGCGTATCAACTCCAGCTCTGATGTGCTCAAGAATGCAGGCCAAATGTCCCAGTGTGCTTCCTACTGATTGCTTATTGATTGTCTTGAAAGTGGATGGCAGCTCAGACAGAGAAACACTATAAACTGTACTGCTGGATTCCGGTGATAAATCTCATAACCAATATAAGATTAGCTCGTGAATGTAGAGCTTTAATCTTGTGAGAGGTCATTGTGATGGCAGTCACATAGTGGCAGAGATGGTTATGATCATGTGCTCTGTCTAGTGGGGGAAAGCAGGCATGTAGTGTTGCTTTGGTTCCATGTTAGTTATAAAATGTCATGAATTTTGTGTCCAAATGTAACAGAAAATTAAATAGCTTGTGATTCTGTGCAAGTGAAACCAATGCTTTGGCTTTCCCCAATGTAAGGGGGGGTCCTTGTGAAAACCTGTACCTGAGAAGGTACCTTGCAAACCATTCAGAAGAATTGGGCTGCTTGATGGATCAGACTTATTAAAGCTCCAGAACTGGCCCCACCATTAGAGCATCAGGTTTCCATGAAATCTGTTTTTTTCCCTCTCTTTCACTTCTTTAACTGGATAACGAGCGGGTGCTCTTTTTTCTCCCTAACTCAACTGTATTATGGCAGAAATGGTTTGGCACTTTGCCAGTTGTAGAGTTTGCTCTGTAAACCCACATCACAGTCAGGTTTTTAGTGGTGTGAATGAACTGTAACGAGCGCTTTGTTTTACTCTTTCTGTGTTCATTAGAACATGATTGACTGTGCTTGATGCCTTGCATACATTCCTTAAAGATTTAGATTATAGAGAAGCTGTAGTTTTTTTTAAGACCATTTAAAAGAATACGTCAACCTGATTGACAACACAAATACTGCAAAAACAAAATATTGTTTCCTTTTTACAGTGTATAAATGAAAAATATTTACATACTGCAATATAGGGTACTGTAAATTAATATGGCTGGTTGCATTTTTTTTCTTTAAAGGGTTACTCCACCCAAAAATGATTTTTGTCATTATTCACCTAGCCCCATGTCGTTCACATGCTTAACATGCGTAACAAGCTTAGTTTACTTCAGAACACAATGTAAGATATTTTAGATGTAAACCGGGAGGCTTGTCCCATAGACTGCCAATCATCAGAATAGTCCATCTGCCATCAGTGATTCAACCGTAACATTATGAAGCGACAAGAATACTTTTTGTACAGGAAGAAGAAAAAAAACGACTATTTTGATGATGAGTTTCATAATTTTCTGGACCTTGACACTGTTATTTATTTGGCAGTCTATAGGAGAGTCACAATCCTCCTGGTTTTCATCCTAAATATCTCAAATTGTGTTCCGAAGACAACGAATCTTTTACCGGTTTGGAACGACATGGGAGTAAGTGAATAATGACAACATTTTCATTTTGCGGTGGAGTATCTCCATAATGTTCATCCCTTTTGTCTACATTGTAGTTTTAAAGGGGTTAATAAATAAATCAGACTTGAATCAAACCTTAACAAAGTGATCAAAGTGTTTTCACTGGCGTATTTTAAACCAGAAGACTACTAAATCTAAAGTACTATGTTATGTTAATCATTTAAGCTGCTCTTCTTTAGACAACAAAGTCTTCCTGGGTAGAAATACTCTCTGATCATAAGCAGTGACCTTAGAGAAGGGTTTATTTATGGTAAGGACATATGGTTAAAAGGTTTCACATTTTTTACACATTTAGTTACACATTTCTGTAGTGCATGACTTTAGAGTTCATTGATTGCTAAAACCTGTTGGTGCATTTAAACTTTCCCACGTTGCAAATAAAATAAAGATCAATGGAGTATGCTTTACAAGACTTCAAAAAGTGCATGATTAATTTTCAATAATGCAAGTGTTACTTGCAATTTCTTTCTAAATATTTGTGCAATTAACTAACAATATCCGAGTAAAAAGTCATTCCTACAACAGATATTTCTCTCCACTCTCCTGGAGGGATGTAAGACCTCCATCGAGCCTAATTTCCCATCACAAAACTTTGCTTAGCTCAGTTATCTTATAAGGATTTTTAGAGCTTGTATTAAGATGTGTTTAGGTCAATCTGATTGCAAGTACAGCTAATGTTCACTGAAAGTGTCAATGAGATGTTTTGTTTCTGGAAAGAGATTTGGCATCGGACAGCAACTAGTGACCAACACATTTGAGCTGAATCGTACTTGTTAGACCCAACAAGTGAACTCAACTTTGTGTCTAGTTTGCATAGGTTTGTTTTCATGAATGTGAGGTTGTCACACAGAAAGATAAATATGAAGCATTACCTTTGTGAAGAAGAACTACACTAGAATACTTAAAAAAGAGTATTTATAACAGTATACAATATACTTGAGTGCAAGATGAAAACAATAATAACAGAACATCTACATATCAGGAGATCTGGCATAACTGATGAATAGCAGCCCATTATTTATTTGGCTGTGCACCTGTGCATACATCTGTCTGCAATCTCTCCTTCTCTGTTTAGCTGTGCTCCCACGAGTGGTCATTAGAACCAATAGAAAGTGCATGACTTTGTATCCAGTATTCACTGGAGATTTGTGCGAGTGTGTGTTTCTCTCAGTGATTGGGGAAGAGGTTTACAACAAAAAAGAAACACATGTTCCCAATAATGAGCAGACATTTGCAAAGAACCCACACATTACTTTTCAGCAGCAAACATCTATATGTAATAATAATGAGACTTGACATACATTATCCAGTCAATTTGGACTCATTGCATGTCAATTTATCAATTTTCTTAAGAGATGGAATCATACTGATTCACACATTGCAACTGTTTTTCGTCTTCTAAGTGGTTCTTGGTTATGTTTTATGAGTTAATGTACAGTGATGCTTGTATAGTTATAGTCTGGGTGTGTGTATATATTGTAAATACAAATGTTCGGTTTCTGACAACTGTTGAGCATAAGTCATTACAGCAATGCTGTATCTATACCTGGACTGACAATAGATTTACCCATAACTCATGTTTCTTTATTTTTTTCAGGGAATTGAATGGAAACAACCTCACACGCATCAACAGAAATGACTTTTCTGGACTCAAGTATCTTCGAGTTTTGTAAGTTGTCTTCTTTCTTTCTTTCTGCGTGTAATATAGATGCTTTTTTAAGTGTTTTTTGACTCTCTGTTGGACATCTTTAAACTCTCAAGGGCAGACAAATATCCTGACACTGCATTACAGTCAGTTTGTCCTAAATGTCTTTCCGAGGGGATTTTCTGTGCAGATATTTCAGCTTTCACGCTGCTTGTGTAGGCAGAGCAGTGATGTTTAACCAAACACAAGCATGGGCCCTACTATTTAACTAAATCACATCAGAAAGGCACCATGAAACTATTTATCAGCAATATATTTTGCAATGTAGGCTTTTGTAAAGCAAACACTGAGTGAACTACTCGCCCTTTGTTTGACATCCATCAAACTAAATGCAATGAAAGACCCACAAACGGCTGTTTATTAAGATGATTTCAGCAGTTTATACAGTAGCTACCCTATGAAGCTTTTTTTGACTACCTTTTGGATGTAAGTGTGCTCTTTCTCCTCACATTATTCTCTTGACAATGAAGCATTTTAGAATTTATTGGCAGTAAAAAATCAGCATGAAGCTCACAGAACTCCTGTTCTCAGGGCTTCCACTAACGGTTCATGTCCTCCTCCAGTCAGCAGCTCTTTTCCTGCTCCACTGCTCGAATCTCAGTCGTTTCCTGTCATTTGTCCTTTCTCTAAACAGGCAGCTGATGGAGAACCAGATTGGGACAGTGGAGCGCGGTGCGTTTGATGACATGAGAGAGCTGGAGAGACTGTGAGTGTTCAACATCAGCTCACTGAAAACACCCTCTTACTAAACTGTGCATGCTATAAATCTCAGAGCAATCATTTGAAATGATTTTAGGCAGATGTCTTGTATGTAAATTTCACTGACAAGATGTTTTTTTTTAATAAAACTTGTCTGTCTATAACATCCTGAAATTGATGAGAAAACCTGAAAAACAGAGAAAAAGGCCTGTGGTGTTTTCTTTTGACAAAAACTTCAACACCCATAATGCACTTTAGATTTTGGCGGGAATACCAAGGATGTCAAAGGTTTGCTGGATGATTTCAAATGATGCGTTCTGCATGATCCGGCAGACGCTTGCAGACAAATAAATGTGGATATCTGTGGACCTCACACACATATTCTACAAACTTAATATTTAACTATGATCGTCTTGTCCTTCCTGTTTTAAAGAAGACATTACATCCCAGAAATAAAGGAATATCAACATATCAAAGTGGCTGAACACCTTAACATGCTATAAACAAACAAAAATAATGATTATCATTGAAAAGCTGCAATCTCAGACAGGAAAGTTAGACAAAACGTATGTGTTACATGAAGCCCTGGATGATAGTGTCTCTTACAGATAATATCATGATGATCAGTGTGTTAGTGTTACTGAGTGAAGTGTCCTGTCAGGAATAACGGCTTATCAGCGGATGTGATTACTGCAGGTTTAAGTGCCGGCGAAGCAGTGTTGCCAGTTGTTCTGAAGAAATAATAATAATAATAATCTAAAACAAAATAAACCAAAGTAAGTCCAAATCTAGAATTTTTAAAATAACAAACATATCGCTGACCCGAACCTGCAGTCTCTCACGTTATACATTTTCTAAATTGTCACGTAAGTGGAAAAAACAAATCCATAGACGCTTATAATAAGTGTATCTGGTAACACGGCGGAGGCTGCCTTTTCTTCTTAAATACATTTATTAGTTCAAATATTACATGTACACGTTGAATACATTTACATAAGAGCAAAATATATACATGGAAAATATATGAATATAAGAGGAAAAGGTAAGAATGTGTGCATTGAAAGATGTGACCGAGAGCAAAAATGTCTGTATGTGGAAGGAGAATATAAGTGTGAGAGAGCCAGAATGAATTATGGCTCGTATGGCCCTCCATAACCGAGAACACAGAAACAAAGACAGAACTCTGAATTCAACTCACTAAACTCACACTCATTCTTTCCATCAGCTCTCGATGTGTCATTGTGCTCTCATGTCTAAACGATGACAGACATTCATTATCTGAAGCATCTTATCACAGGTTCAGTTCCCCTGAAGAACCAAGGCTAAGCATTCAAAGGCTTAATCAGCAATTCTGCATCATGATTATCTCTCTGTAGATCTACTTGTGTTTGCTCAATCTGTGAATGTGTGTGTTTCTTCTTTTCTCAAAGACGTCTGAACAGAAACCAGCTTCACCAGCTTCCAGAGCTTCTGTTCCAGAAGAACGCGGCTCTGTCCAGACTGTAAGTCCCTGCTCTCTTCAGTTTTCTGGATTGATTTTCAAGTGATGCGTAAACGATGAACTGATGATTACAAACAGGAGAACCAAACCTGAGAACTCACTTGACAGCCGTTGGGAAGATTTTAATGGGAAAATAGTTTTAATAGGTTATTATATTGTCACGGGGTGCGTGATAAATCATCTTATGGATACCTGCATGGTCACCTGTTTGTAATGTGAGTGATTTGGGGGAAGGATGGATGGTGTTTCTGTCCTGTTTTGGTTCAGGAGCTCACAGTGTGCTTAAAGTGAAAAATGTCCTCAGTATTCATATATATTGGTTATGTCGAGACAGGGTTTGTCCAGTGATTTCCAGGCAGACTGTCACTGAAGAGATGCTCTGCCGTCTGCAGTCTGATCGTTACTCTTTGTTCCTGTTCCCTGCCTTTCAAGGTGGATCTTTATGCTGTTGCTGTATTTGAATGATTTACGTGGCTAGTGAGAGCAGCACAGACTCCACAGACCCATTTGAGGGAAGCCAGAGAGACATCTTTAAAAAACACACTGAAATATTCAGAGCGAGTGGGACGTGGAAACCAACAACAGGGAGAGAGAGAGATGGAAAGAGGACAAACACAGACAGAATTCTCCATGTATGTACAAGAGAGTCTATATTTCGCCGTCATCCATTATTCATGACAGGAGAGGCTCTGTGAAATATTCACAGTGAAGAGCATCAGCAGGAGTGATGTGTGTGTGTTTCTGTGAGAGCAGGAGGAACAGTGTTCCTCTCGCTCCTAATAACCTGCCCTGCTGAACACACACTCGCAGAAATGATGGAGTCATACGACATGCATAATCATTACAACCTTTCCTCTGTAAGCGATCAGGAAATGTTGTCAGGGCAGACATCTTTATTCAGCGAGACAATGAATAAATATTGTGTCCACTGATTAAGAATTAAGATTGAACTTAAACAAGGGGATGAATAGTAAAGGATTTAAACTTAATTTAGTGATGAAGGAACAGATTCTTAATTCGTGGGAAATAATTTTTAATTAGTGGTCATGATAAACATATTGTTGTCTGCATGTCATGATTGAATTTATGATATCTTCATAACGATCTCTTAATGTTCAGCAGAAAAGTGAGTTGAACTGACCTCTCGTGAGAAGTGAATCAGACTAATGCTTGCGTGTGATTGGCTGTTGACTGCAGATGTCACTCTTTCAAGTGCACATGTTAATCATAACTTCTGGAACAAACCCTAATAGAGAACATTTATAGCAAGCATTGTGAACTTTGTCTAAAATGAGATGTGCTTGCTTTTGTCAACTCTAAATCCTGCTACAAAAATATGAGAATGTTTTTCTAAAGTTCCCATTCAGTTCTGTGCACGTACAAAATGTCCACATTTTAAGAGTTTTCAAAATTAGATATTTTTTTTCATAGTCATGTGAACATTTAGGGAACATTCCATTTTGTTATTTTGCAAACTTTATGAGAACGTTACTTTTGAATATTCTCTGAACATTCTAAAACTAGTAACATTTAGAAAAAAGTTTGACGAATGTTCAGCTAGAATGTAAACATTATTTGCGAACATTATTAAAGACCAGAGAACTCTAAGCGAATGTGTATTAATGTTACTGGAAGGACACGTTAGCTGGGAAACTACTCTAAAACTAGCTTCATGCCTCAGAACCATGTGAAATGACACTGTAGTGACACTGGTAGGTTTGTGGACGTTGATTAGAAGTCAAAGAAATGGTTGTTTTCAGATCGATCACTGTCTCTGGTGTGATGGAGCTGAGTAATTCAGAGTTGTGTAGGCATTCATGTTGTGTTCATTGGTGTATTTGTGTTAGTGAGCACAGGTGAACCCTGCAGAGACACACACAGCTTTCCCCGGCTGCTGGGATAACTGTGCCCTTGTTCTTGGCCCACTTAGACAGGAAAACAGTGGCTTTGACTCAATTCACCGGTTTGACTTCAAGCCAAGTACGCATGACAGTAACTGGAGAACGGTTGCTATTGTTCTGAATGTGTTTCATCCAACCATTGTGATGTTCTGCGATGTAAGATCCTGTCTCTGTACTGTACGTTGAGATGATCAAAAGTGCTCGCCGAGGTTAGGTGATGTTATTCAAACTTCACCATACAATCCTGTTCCTATAGAGCTGGAATGAATCCAGGGGAAAGTTTCCACAGCCACTCGCTTTCAGAAGCCTCTGAAGGTAGAAAGTTGAAAGCTTTTGCGTCGGCCTTCTTGGCTGAGACTCGATGGGAGAAATCTGTTTAGTGCCTTGGATGAAACTGTGGCAGGCATCCAAATATTAAAATCAACCCTTCGGTGTAGCACAGAACACGTCTCTGTTTTATACATTAGCAGGTAGACCAGCGCGATGTGTTTAGCAGAGGTCAGGAACGGGAACAGTATTATCAAATCTGAAATCATGGCTTTATTCTACTAAAAGAAGATAGAAAGGCAAGGATTTTGGTGGAATTATTTGGTCATCATAATTATCTTCATGCAAAAGCAGCAATATTTGAAATGCATTCACTTCACCAGGAACGCAGAACACAAATGCAATATTTGCATTTGCTTATAGACTGATTACGAGAAGTAAGAATTGTCCGACTTGACAGCTCTTTTTTTGACTGCCTACTCTCATCTACATTCACATCGAGTCGTTTGGCATCTCAAATGAGCCAAGAGTGATCACCAAACATATAAGCAACACAGATCCGTTCTGTTTGTCACTGAGAGGGGAAGAAGCAAGGACAGCATGTCTTCTGGAGCGGCTTTGGACACATCAATCATATCGCTGCTGGGACTATGTGCAAGCTTTATTCCCCGTTGAAATAAGAGCGTGGACTGGATGTTTGATGAAGGACGGTGTCTACACTAAACACTCTCACTCTATTGCCTAAAACTGTCATCATCTTTCTCAAACCAACCCTTAAAACACACGTTTGTTTCACCATTTTAGTGAGTCACACACACACACCTTGCTTTACCTGGGACTCAAACTCGTGATCATCTGCTCCACGTGCCAACACTCTACTGTTTGAGCTACAGCATCAGACTTGTATGCGTTTCCAGTTATCAGTCTTAATGTTGAACAATGATTATTAAATCAAACAATCGATCGAGTGAGGGTGAGAGAGTGAGATAATTTCTGATTATCGCGTTTAGGCTAAAAATAGGTTCGGCGTTTGGAACATAAGATCACGAGCATCTTGCAGTACATTTAAAATGTTTTAAATATAATATTTTAAATATTTCAAAAATATATTACATTTTAAATATAGCGATTTAGAAACGTGGATGGAGCAGTGAATAGGTTGATTACACAGCAAAATGACATGACAAACTCGCGTTTTTGGAAAAGAGCTCTTCATTTGTAAATTAAAAAAATTATAATAATCATGTAAATTTCCTGCACCTGTCATAGACGTCCAAATGACGTCCAAAAAATTACCCAGTTCAGGTCCAATGTTGAACGTAAATATGACGTCCAAGTTGGGTCATGGTTGGACGTCCAAATAGTGGACCTAGTTTGGACGTCAAAAAAAATTACCCAGTTCAAAAGTCCAATGTTGAACGTCTATATGACGTCCAAGTTGAGTCATGGTTGGACGTCCAAATAGTGGACCTAGTTTGGACGTCGAATAATTGATCAGTTAATTATCAGTATAGTTCTAGCAACTCATTGAATCCTATAGAACTTAATGTGATGATCATAATTCATCTGGCCAGTCAGTTATGGAGATTTGTGTTTTAGACTGATTTTATGCAAGAAGTGGAAAAACACTTGAGGAGAACATCATGTTTTTAGTTTCAGAACAAAACATTTCTAGTTTAGTTTTGTTTAAAACTGTATTGGAAAATGCCATTTTTCAAAACAAAGTTTTATAAACAAGATAAACATTAAAAAAACACAGGAGTATACAATATTAAATCCACACTCAAGAACTTTCATGCTTGCAATTAGAAATACATTTTGCTTTATTTCTCTCTTTATTGGAAGGCAGTTCATATTGAGTAGACTTTGGGTCATTGTCCTTAGTACAGATTTCATTTTTTCTTGCTGTATTATTGTTGCCATGCATCTTTCCTGTTTTAGTCATAGCATGCTTTACATTAGATTCTTACAAACTATCGTAAAATGTTACTTACACAAAAGTAGTTTAAATATAGGTGCAACTTCATGGCTTTTTTAAATGCAATATGAATGAAGGAAGTGCACTGCAAAAAAAAGTTTTTCTTGCTTAGATTTTTTGTCTTGTTTCCAACCAAAATATCAAAAAAGTCTTAAATCAAGAAGGGTTTTTGAAACAAGTAAAAACTGTTTCAGGCAAAAACTTTATTTTGACGTTTTTTTCTGAAAACAAGACAATAATTTTTACTTGATTTAAGAAATTTTTTATTATTTTGGCTGGAAACAAGAGAAACAAATCTTAGCAAGAAAAGCATTTTTTTTCCAGTGTGGAGCTCTTCATGAATACATTACATGTCCATGAACATCTCTTGTTTTTATATATTTTTTTAGTATTGTATAGTTTTATGTCCTGTAACTGATCATATTTATGTCACAGTGTCTGGGTTGTGTTCCCTGGGTTTTCACTAGGTGTCCTCCTTTCTCACGGTGTCTGTCATCTTATCACTTCCTATTCCCTTATTTGGTCACCTTCCTCCTGTTGAGTAATTGATTGTTCCCCACCTGTCTCCTGTTCCCTCATTATCTTTCTGTGTATTTATACCCGGTCTGTCTGAGTCTGTGTGACGGAGTCCTTGTTGAATGTTTGATATTCACGTCCGTCTCTAGTCTTGTTCTTGCTTTGTGTCTTGTCAGTATATGTTCTGGATTGATGTTTTGGTTTTGACCCCTGCATGGACTGTTTTCTCTATTGGATTTACTCTTAATAAATGACTTACCCGCACTTGGTTCTATCTCCGTGGTTTCCTGTATCACCGAACGTGACAGAAGGACTCCGTCACAGTAGGAACCAGCGGTATGTCATTTTTCCGTTCCCCAGCCAAGATGGCGGAGCGGCGAACCAAGTACCTTCGGTTGACCGCCCTCCGCCAAGAGGGCAATGAAGTGGGTGCCCTGGCTCAGGTGTTCTGGTCCCTGGCCGAGGGCATGGGCTACAACGATGCGGCCCTCAAGGACTATTTCAATGGCGGGCTGGATGATCCAGTGTCTCAGGAGGAGATGGCGCAGTTAGAGACACTGGAATTCTGGGAATTTGTGCGCTACCTGCAGCATCGGCTTCGGTGGGATGCCCCAGCCACTTCTGTCTCTTCCGGCGGGGTGGTCGTCAGCCCAGCACCACTGCCCAGGATGGCAACCAGCCAAGCGCCACAACCCAAGATGGCCACCAGTCCAGCACCACTGCCCAGGATGGCTACCAGCCAAGCGCCACAACCCAAGATGGCCGCCAGTCCAGCACCACTGCCCAGGATGGCTACCAGCCAAGCGCCACAGCACAAGATGGCCGCTAACCCAGCGCCAATGCCCAAATTGACCACCGTTCCAGCGCCACAGCCCAAGATGGCCGCCAGCCCAGCGCCAATGCCCAAATTGGCCACCGGTTCAGCGCCACAGCCCAGGATGGCTGTCAGCCTAGCGCCACAGCACAAGATGGCCGTCAGTCCAGTGCCACAGCACAAGATGGCCGTCAGTCCAGCGCCACAGCACAAGATGGCCGCTAACCCAGCGCCAATGCCCAAATTGTCCAGCGCCACAGTACAAGATGGCCGCCAGCCCAGCACCAATGCCCAAATTGGCCACCGGTTCAGCGCCATAGCCCAAGATGGCCGTCAGCCTAGCGCCACAGCACAAGATGGCCGCTAACCCAGCGCCAATGCCCAGCGCCAATGAACTCTCCAGAGTCGAGTCAGGTGCCAAGGACTGAGTCAAGTCACCGGTGATCTTCAAGGACTGAGTCAAGTCACCGGTGATCTTCATGAGCAAAGGCAAGTCACCATTGATCTTCATGAGCAAATACAAGTCACCAATGATCTTCATGAGCAGTGTCAGGCCAGCACCAATCTTCTGGAGTCCAGTAAGGACACCAGGGGATTACCAGAGTTTCGTCGTCCCGTTGGTCCAGCCGCACGCAGGTCTGCTCCACCTTGGGGGGCTCTGGTCCTGACAACATGGCTGTGGTGGTCTTCTGCTCCGCCCTGGGGGCCTTCCACCCTGACCACACGGTTGTGGGGGTCTTCCGCTCCGCCCTGGAGGACTCTGGCTTCGTCCACAAGGACGTGGTGGTCTTCTGCTCCGCCCTGGGGGGCTTCCGTCCTGACCACACGGTTGTGGTGGTCTTCTGCTCCGCCCTGGGGGGCTTCCGCCTTGACCACACAGCTGTGGTGGTCTTCTGCTCCGCCCTGGGGGGCGCTACATGATGTCCTTCGTGGATTTCTGTTTTGTGTTTCTTGGTTTCTGTTATGTTTCTGTCTGTTCCCCTCAGTGAGTCTGGCCCTCCATCCCTCCCCCTGAACCTCCTCTGGTCCTCCTCCCTCCTGGTCTTCCTGTTTTGTGTTTTCAATTCTGGTGCCTGTTCCCCATGTTTTTTTTTTTGTTTGTTTCTGGCCCTCCGTCCCTCCCCCTGAGCCTCCACCTGTCCGCCTCCCTCCTGGTCTCTGTTTTGTGTCTGTCGTGGAGCGTCTGGGAGCCGCTCCGTAGAGGGGGGGTACTGTCACAGTGTCTGGGTTGTGTTCCCTGGGTTTCCACTAGGTGTCCTCCTTTCTCACGGTGTCTGTCACCTTATCACTTCCTATTCCCTTATTTGGTCACCTTCCTCCTGTTGAGTAATTGATTGTTCCCCACCTGTCTCCTGTTCCCTCATTATCTTTCTGTGTATTTATACCCGGTCTGTCTGAGTCTGTGTTACTGAGTCCTTGTTTAATGTCGAGAGTTATTCATGTCCGTCGCTTCTTGCCTTGCCTTGCCTTGCCTTACCTTGTCTTCGTGTCTTGTCTGTTATGTTTGGATATTCTGGTTTTGACCCTGCCTGGACTGTTTACCCCTTTAGATTACCCCTTAAATAAATGACTTACCTGCAATTGGTTCCCTCTCCTGTGTTTCCTGTATCACCGAACGTGACAATTTATATATTGTTAAGCAAGTGTTCTGTGAGAAGAGTAAAAATGACAAGTGCTATTCTGTAAGAGAAGGTGATGAACTAACTTTTGAACAGTACAGATGCAGCTCGAGCAATGAGTAAAGGAGAACCCAGAGAAGAACGTAATGAGTAAAGGAGAACCCAGAGAAGAACGTAATGAGTAAAGGAGAACCCAGAGAAGAACGTAATGAGTAAAGGAGAACCCAGAGAAGAACGTAATGAATAAAGGAGAACCCAGAGAAGAACATAATGAGTAAAGGAGAACCCAGAGAAGAACGTAATGAGTAAAGGAGAACCCAGAGAAGAACGTAATGAGTAAAGGAGAACCCAGAGAAGAACGTAATGAGTAAAGGAGAACCCAGAGAAGAACGTAATGAGTAAAGGAGAACCCAGAGAAGAACGGAGAACCCAGAGAAGAACGTAATGAGTAAAGGAGAACCCAGAGAAGAATGTAATGAGTAAAGGAGAACCCAGAGAAGAACGTAATGAGTAAAGGAGAACCCAGGGGCTTTCAGAGGGTGAGATATGGAAGAGCCGTCCCTTTTGTTGTTTCTAAGTCAGTGCTATGCCATCTCTTGTCTGAGCAAAAGAGACTGGGTTTTACTTGCGCTGAGGACTTTCCCAGGCTGCCATTGTCCTCAGTCTCCAAGCGATGGTTCTTGCAATGTTGCCAAGGAGATCGGGGACCTGCATGTTTGATTTTGGGTCAGGCGTGATAAAGAATGGCACAATGGGGCCTGGCATGTCCTGAAACTCCTCTGCCATTTAGTGGACCATTCTTCCCCCTCTCACGTCCTTCACGGCCATTATTATGAACACTAGCAAAGAGCGGCTCAGAGCACGCTAGCAGAAGGTTGGTTAGACCACCAAAATCTTACAAAAACATGTGCAGTGCACGATCACCACATATGACTGGTGTCACTGACTTGTGGATAAGAAGAAGTCCAGGCAAACACAGACTGTTGATCTTGATCGTGGCTCAGATCTTTTATAGTCCGTTTCCTCCAGAATTGTAGAAGTGCAAAACGCTTGGACCTCAAAAGAATATATATGTTTTTCAATAACCAATATATCTCTCTATGATATATCACACCAGCAAATACTATCGTCTGTGTGCAAGTTTCCAACCAAAGGAGAGCAACTACATAGCCTTTATAATCATGATTTATGCCTTAGTTCATCACCCTCAGACTTCACAACTTTTGGAACAATGCACTTTAAGGGTTAGTTCACCCGAGAATGAAAATTTGTCCATCCTAGGTGAATGTGACTTCCTTCTTTCAGAATAATCCAAGCCTTTCAATGGGGGTAAGCGGGTGTTTGTTGTCAACTGTTCAGAAGAACTAACCCTTTAATGAGTGAAAATTTGAATTTCCATTATAAATAATAAATAAAAATAAAAATTATTTTTATTTTTTATTTTTTTTTTTACAACTTAAAACATGCAATTTTAGTTATCTTGATTTGCAACATTATCAGGTGACCCAACCATAATCACTTACATTATGGTAACATTGCATATAAATTCAAACCTATCACTTAAATAATAATAATAAAAATTAATAAATTCATAATAATAAAAGAGATTTTCTTAGTATTTTTGTCTAGTTTTCTACTATAAATATATTAACATTCTTAAAAAATAAGATGCATTTACTTCAGAAGAAAAAATACTTACAATACTATGTCTTGTTTTCTGAGAAATCTATATAAATAATAAAAAAAAAAAAAAAAAAATATATATATATATATATATATATATATATATATATATATATATATATATATATATATACAGTACAGACCAAAAGTTTGGACACACCTTCTCATTCAAAGAGTTTTCTTTATTTTCATGACTATGAAAATTGTAGAGTCACACTGAAGGCATCAAGGGCTATTTGAGCAAGAAGGAGAGTGATGGGATGCTGCGCCAGATGACCTGGCCTCCACAGTCACCGGACCTGAACCCAATCGAGATGGTTTGGGCGTGAGCTGGACCGCAGACAGAAGGCAAAAGGGTCAAACAAGTGCTAAGCATCTCTCGGGGAACTCCTTCAAGACTGTTGGAAGACCATTTCAGGTGACTACCTCTTGAAGCTCATCAAGAGAATGCCAAGAGTGTGCAAAGCAGTAATCAAAGCAAAAGGTGGCTACTTTGAAGAACCTACAATATGACATATTTACAGTTGTTTCACACTTTTTTGTTATGTATATAACTCCATATATAATTCCACATGTGTTAATTCATAGTTTTGATGCCTTCAGTGTGAATCTACAATTGTCATAGTCATGAGAATAAAGAAAACTCTTTGAATGAGAAGGTGTGTCCAAACTTTTGGTCTGTACTGTATATATATATATATATATATATATATATATATATATTTTTTTTTTTTTTTATTTTTTTTTTTATTTTTTTTTTTAGGCCAAAAACAAGAAAAATATATATATCTGCCAATGGAGTAAGAAAAATAATCTCGTTTTCCCTTTAAATTAAGATTGTTTTTCTTTCTTTCTATTTTCACATGGCATTGCAGAGCAGCTTTTGTTTAAATTAGATGTTTTTAAATAAATAAATACTATTTCAAATTAAAATAATGTGATGAAAATGCATCAATCATATTTCGGGAAGTGTTCATTTGTCTGATAAACGGGTAAGAGATGCATTTGGATAGCATATAATGGACTTGCACTCCAGTGTGCTCCAAGGCTCTTGGTAAATTACAAACACTTTTCATGCTACTTAGATTACAGTGCTTTTGGGAAATGTGCTACTTACATTTGTGTAACATTCGGTTAATGTTTTGGGAAATCCAGCCCTTGTTACTGTCATTTCACAAAAATGACGTTTGTATAATATTTTATTTAGACAGCCAGAGATACATCTTTGAGTGCATGCATCTGCTCAATGTGTGCTGGATCAGGCACAGTGGAGGCAGCTTTATAATTAGTTTTTGAATGAGAGTGATCATTGCATTAGAAAATATAGTTTCTAACATTTAGTGATACCATACCTACACTTCAGCTCTAAACCTGAACCCAACACTAACCCTCACCAAACCCTTAACCAACAAAGAACTTTTGGATATGTTTACAGTGTGCTCAAACTCCATTATTACTTTTTGATAAAACTGTGAAAAAGAGTTTAAAATTACAATGCCATAACTTCAAAAACAAACAAAAAAAACAAACAAAACAAAGGAAAGACAACACAGAGAAATCAGGAAGAGTTGAGTCTTGTGTTGTATTCACGAGAGGTTCATGGGAGATCAGTAGGTGGCTTAGAAAAATTGTGTTGTTTTGTTCTTGTCAAAATCATAGTCTTTTATCCGTCATTTCTATTTTTAAATCTGATATGTGAAAGGTGTGACATCTGTGTGGAATATGTTGGTCTGTGAATGGCTGTTCCATTAATTTTGGATATGTTACAAAAATGTGTGATCCAGAGAAACATCCTTTCATCAAAGTATTACAGTCAAGATATTTTAAATTCTCCTCTCCATTGTGTACAGAATATAAATATGCTCTTTGAGTTACTCTCTATGTGAAATCAGGCTGTTCTACAGATGTTACTTATGTGCACAACAAGGTCAGAATAAATGATTATGGCTTTTATGGACCTAATGTACAGATGGTTACAGTTACTATCCTGATGTCTGTTCACTTCAGCTGGCCAATCAGATATGTTTAATTTTGTGTAATATGTGTTGTACTGCAGTCTAATACCATTATGGTCCTCAGAGCAGTTGCGGCCCTAGAACAAAGCCTTGGGGGATACCATAAAGTTTTGGTCAAGAGCCACACATTTAGTCATAAAAAGCTAATAAGTCTGGCTTACAAGTAAAGTGATTGATCACAGTTTATTAACAATTTATAATTTATATTCACAATTTATAATTTTATAACTCTGCTGTTTAGGAGTGGGGCTTTCTGAGATGTGCTTTACCACACTACCATGGAGGGAACATCTTTGAAAATGATATGACTAATCTGGCTAACTTGAGCAAATTCAGTAATTATTTCATCCTCAAAACACTTTCTGTTTCTAATTGATACCTTATAAATATGATTTTGACACTGCCTCAAATAGTGAACTTGATATGCATTTACATTCTTCCAGACAAAGTCTAGTTTTTAGATTTTAGATTTTGGATCGATGCCCACGAGTGCCCCCTTTGTGCCCTCAATGCACATCGATAGCTTTCAGAGGCTGCATAAAGGCAGTTAATTAGATTAGAATTTACTAGATTGAGAAAATGTTTTTCAGTTAATACATCATATGCATCAAATGTTTAGTAAAAAAACAACCAGAACGTCAACCATGCTTGTTTAAAATGTAAAAAAAACCTTACTGTTTTTTGTGAATCAAGCACATACAGTTGTGCTTCTGTTTACCACATTTGATGATCTCTATGTAAGTGTGTTTAACAGTGTTTATGTTTAAATAAATACATTTAATGCAAATAAATTTGTTCATCATATAAAATGATTGTGAAGACTTCCAATGGATGGACAAAAAAAATTATAATTATGAGAGAATATTAAATATCTTCATTTGTGATCTGAAGATAAATGAAAGTCTCATGGGTTTGGAACAACATGAGGATGAGTAAAATATGTCAGATTTTCATTTTTGGCTGAACTGTTTCCTTGAAGTAATACAGACAATAAAGGAAGACAAAATATATAATTGATCTTGCAAACGTAAGTAACTTCCAGAGAAGTGGAGTCACAGTGGGAGTGTGGTTTTTGGAGTTCTGTCGCTCATCTACACTGAGAGGCGGATGGAGATTCTGTTAATAAATAAACTGTGTTTGGAAATGAGAGCAGCTCTCTGTAGGTTTGCTTTGAGAATGGCTAATCTAGGGCTGCTTCAGTGGATGCTGGAGAAATCATTGAATTGGAGGTGATTTTACATTAATATTATTGATCAATTATTTCCCGTCCCACTGTTTATGTTTTCTTCGTTGCACAGCACTCGACTCATGATTGCATATAAGTACACAACCAGCTAGAGAACTTATTGGCATCACAATTATTAAAAGAGTATGTATAAGTCAATGGATATTTAGGAGTGTGTTCAGTAATGACCATTTCACTGCAGTCTCCCCTGTGTAAACACATAAGCGATTCTGCCCTACTTCTGGAGTGTTAAAGAGAGGACAAGGACATGAGGGTAAGTTGCTCCTACTGCCTAATGTTCCACTTCCACTTCTCTGAAAGTCTTTACAGACTTAACCTTGATCAAACTGCCAGCATGCTCCAGTGTTATTAATTACACAGAAAGGATTCTTTAAATATTTAGAGACTCTGTTTGGTGAATTAAGACGGAGGAATCCCAGCGAGACGGAACAGCCAGATGACAAAAGAGAATTGTGAATGTTGCTGTCAGGCTTGGGCTCTCACTTACACACACTAAACTGGCTGCATTAGAGTCCAAACGGAGACTGTTAAAGCCGTTAGTGAAAGGCCTTGATGGTGTATATCATGTGACTGTCTGTCTGATGCTATCCAGACACTCAGCTTTGCCCTATAGGAAGCAGAGCTCACACGGGGGGATTGCATTATCATTGACATTTTATGTAATTGTATGGTGCTTTTCAGTTTAGGAGCGCCTGAATGCTGTTTTTTCCCCCCTGCTTTTTCACTAATGGCACCTTCTATTGTGTGAGCTGTACTTCACACACCATCCATCTCTCACTGGATTTGAGCATTTTCCCCATAAAAGAAGCCTAATTCATATTCAGAAGGCAGTACAGCGTGGGCACCAATAACAGTTCAAAAGAGATGAGAAAGTGTGTGTTGATGCATTAACCTATATGCCTTCATATACTCGTGTGAGTATAAGAATGTGTGTGTGAGAAAGTTAATGGGATCGGTCATCAAGAATGACAAACACATTCCCAAAATGTCACCACGTCTACCCTCCAGTTATTCCATATTACTGATCCCATGCTGCTGGGTAACACATCGCCATGTTGCCCTTTCATTCGCCTTTGCAAACATTGAAAGCTAAAGAGGAAAAAGCCAAATCCCTGTGCAAATATTAGCCAAGCGACACAAAGGCATTCCTGAGCTGCTTGTTGTCCTCTTACTCCCTGACTCATCCTTAACCACTCTCAAAAACACCTTCCTTCTGCAGTCGTTCTCATATAGCTTTGATTTTCCTCTGTAGCGTTTTATGTAGCACCTACACTAAATCCTGCACTGCATCTAACTTCTAGTGTTAGCAAAAGCAAACATGAGAAACTATGTCATTTTAGCTTGCTTCTGCAAGTTTTTGAGATTTTTTGATTTATGTTTCACAGGACTCAAACCAGAGCGCTTCACGTTACAAGTGCAATGCTGTACCAGGTGCGCTAATGAGCAAGTTTACTATGTCTGAAAAGCCATATGGACCTAGTTATGTAATGCAAACATTAAAATATATTACTTTAAAATGTATAAGCTCACCCTTAAACATGAGATCCTGCCCCTAAACCCAACCATCAGTGGGGGATAGTCAGATTGTACACAAATGTACGTACAAGTTTTTTTTTTTACAAATTAGCCACCAATAATATGAATTAGCCACCACTTCTTCAAAATGGAAAATAGTAATGCATTTATGATAAATAGTTAACATGCATTAGCTTACAAATTCATGCAGCGTGGTAAAAGTGTTTAGCGGTCATAATAATAATTGGATCTTATGAAAAAACATTTTTTATGAGAAAAGTATTTTACGAGGTGGCAATTGCATATGAATTTGAACAAAAATGTAAAATTTTTATAAAGATTTTAATAATGGAGGGTCACCCCTAAACATTAAGTCCCAGCCTTAAACCTTACCTTCAGTAGGGTGTAAGCAGATTGAACGAATGCATATGAATGAGATTGTCAGCTGGAAACTGCTGTGGATTGTATGAATAGATATGATTTTGGAGTTTTGCGAAAATGTAGAGGCACATTTTACCAATGAGACTAGTTTGTCTAAATACCATTGTAACTTCTGACAGGCAAACAAGGAGATGAGCAAACACTCTAACAAAAGTACACATGCATCCAATGGTCATACTTTGGGAAGGTTGACTCTACCAACACAATTACACAGTGATTTTCAAATAATTCCTCTAAAGAAATGTCCAAGCATGGCTTGGAGCAGTGCTGCCATTGTGCAGCCGATGTGTAACCCTGATCACACCCGCGCCGGTCTTCTTTATTTAGTCTCTCACCCTTGGCCTCGGGTCTAAATGCCGTTCCCATTGCTGTCACTGGCTCAAGATGGATTGGTCAGCCTGGGCCCCCCTGGAGCTGTGTTTGCCTGAGGAAGTCCTGAGGTGGAGAGGTCAGTGTGGTGGCTCGGTGGGGGGCACAGATGATGTCTACGCTTTATTGAGAGCTCTTGCTGCCTATTCACACACCAGCACTGACTTTCCAAAGAGGGAAGGTTGTAAATGCCTAGAAGAAAACAAAGATAACCTGACGCCCATCCCCGATGGCAGGGTGCTCAGTGGGATTGGATTGTATTGATTGTGTTGTGAGCCAAACCCCTGCATTGAAACTGCAATATTTTTTTTATAAAGTAACAGAATGTATCTAGCAGTAAACATTTGCTGAACATTTACTGGTTTGAAAACAGCAGGATTTGTGAATGCAGTCAACATTACTATTTGTGTAAAATTGAGAAAACAAACTGATTTTTTTTTTTTTTACTTCCCATGATTCATGATGAGTAAAATTACATTTAGTTTCATGCTTAAAGTGTGAAACATGAGTATGCTGGTCTTGTTTTCACAGTTTTCATTCCTAACTGCATTTTTACAGACACCAATGTGAACTGGAATTGAATTCAAAGTTGGTTCATTTTCTTGCAAAAATTGCCAACAGGACAGTCCTCTCTGCTATCTGGCATTCTTAGGAGAGAGCTCTATATATATAGGCTCTATTTATTCCCTCTCCGTTTTAAAGTTTCCTATGTTGAAGCCTCTGGGCTGTGAAACGTGGCAGACAATGACCTTTCTTGAAGAAGACAGAGCTTTGGTTTTCTGGAGGGGACTGTGGGAGTTTGGAAGCATGAAAACATTAACGTTGGTGAAAAAAGATGCAAGATATGTGTAAGAGTCTAGAGTGATCATGAGAGACTCTCACACACTGACTTCTGTCTGTTCATGCTCCATTGTTCCTGAACACACACACACACAGTTCCAGCTGGGTACCTTGGTCTCCTAGCAACCTTCACCTCAGTAATTTGACTGGCGGCACCTATGGTGAGGAATCATTGATTCACAAAGCCTCAGGACATTTATATTACACCCGCAGAAACAGACGGAGAGACGAGACCTTTAGATTTCTGTAGGCTGTGAATATTCTGATGAATGTGCTGTGTTTCAGTCTAACATCACGTTATTTGCTTGGCTATATGTCAACACAAGCGCAAGATATTGAGCGTGAGATAATAATGATGGTTTCGAGTCTGAATTTGTGTAAATAGTCATGCTTGGGAAGAAAACATATGGTAGCTCAGTTATTAATATTGGAAAACAGCACACACATCTTACGTTTGTGCTTACGTTTGTATTAATAATCATCTAAATCATTTTCAATGAACTCTTCTGACGTTACACTGTCAACAACAAAACACTGTTCCAGTCTTGCTTCATGTATGAGGTTAGTGTCAATGTGTTTACTGTTTGTTGTTTAATTATTTGTGAATTTAACTAGCAATTTCTGAGTGTTTTTTTGTTAAGTAAAAACTGCTGTGTAGAAACTGCATTGTTAATCTGTAAATCACCTGTGTATCTATTTGTTTCTTAGTTTGCTGGTGCTGCTTTAATTAATACTACCAATATTGGTTTATTACATGTTTATTACATAGTAATCCACCAGTTACTAATTACAAAAAGGCAATATTGCTGTTTCAGGACCAGTTTGGCAGTTTTGGCTGTTGTACATAACTCACTGATGGATCTGAGTGTTTAGAGGGAACCTAAATAGTCTTTTCATTTGTGTATCTGCTGATGCACAACGCCAAAATAAAATTGTGTCCTTTGTCATCCAAAGCACCGCAGGCAAGATAACTGACCAGTGAAGCTTTATGAACTGATGAAGAGACCAATCACTGGCCTCTGACCGCAATAACCCCGACTCATTACCCATGAAGCACTGCAAGCCTGGAAAGAGACGAGCTCGCTGTGTGTGTGTGTGTGTGTGTGTGTGTGTGTGTGTGTGTGTGTGTGTGTGTGTGTGAGTGTTTGCACTGAAGCCTTCTATATTTATTTGTTTAGTCCTCATGCTCTCCTCTCTGCTCCATAAATTGTGTCAGAGAGTGACACACATAATACAGCATCACTCACACACACACACACACACACAAACACACACACACACACACCCGCTGCAGAGAATCACAGGTACAAAGATCAACACACGAGTCTGTCATACTCTGCTTTCATCACTTCCAGTTTCATTTCCGCGGCTGAGTCCATGGGAACAAATATTTTGTTCTGAACATTCTGTGGCATCAGGAGACTGGACGGTGAATTTACCAAACACAATTTTCAAAATATTTACTCAAGTGTTAAAAACTACCTTGCAAAGCAGGAGATAAAAAAGAAGCCATGCTTTGAATATTCATATTTTGCACACTGAAGCGAGCAGGAGAAGAATGCGTGAGAAAATGTGTGAGAAAGCAGATATGAATGAATCCGGTCTAATCCTGCTAAAGTGCCCTTACACGATTGACACTCAATAGAACGGCAGACAAAAGACTAGTGTAGCGTATTCGGGCATGAGACACTTCTGCTGCGATTAATGAGGCCAGTTCCCTCTGTCCTGCACTCTTTCATATTGTTCAGATTGAGGCCGTTTCGTCTGGAATTGCAATTTCCAGAACAGAATTTCCTTAGTTATCTATATCATCATCTGCTGTCATAAAGTGCACTGCAAGCTTTCAGAAAGCATCATGATTATGTGTTTACAGGTGGTTTAGCATCCATTTGTCATGTCAGTTTTAATTATGCAGAAATGTCTAATGCTTTGCATTGTGGGAAATAGCATTTAGAGGTATGGCATTTTTTTAACACTATTGAACATACTTATACAGTAGCTAAATTGGGATGCGTATTTCTGATTTTCTCAAGAGATATATTTTATTGTACTTTTTGCGCTCTGGATATTTCACATTGTTTTCCAACTTCTCTCTCTTATAATTGCCGTTTATTATAATTGACTCAAAATAATCAGTTTCACTTGGGTTATGAAGAATAATACATTTAGCTCTAGGGAAATGAGGATAAAGCTTGAGATGGTGAAAGCCTAGAGAGATGTTTATGTATTCAAACTATGGTAATTACTTCAGATAATTATTCAGGAAGAGTGATCACTTACTGAGCATCTGAACAGCAGGATGAAAGAACCTGACATCCTGGATTAGACTGATCTAAGCCACGTGAAAACGATGAAAGCTGAAGCTTGTTTCAGATCTACTGTAGCATCGTGTGGTCATTCAGGAGGAGCGGCAGGACTTCAGCCATCAAAGGCCCAAAAGTTTGAGTCTTGTCTCCTAACTAAATGTGCAGTTTTACTGGTCTCATTGATTGACTGTATTGTTGTTCAGCTCTGATATCTGTTGGCTTCATGCTTCCAAAAACATTCAGTTTTTCAAATGTGCAAATTCAGTTTCTTGACAAGAGCCATTTAAATGGATCAGTTTTGGCCATTTTTGACTATGACGCCAGATATTTTAGATGTGTTCAGCTGTAGCTGGCACATCAGCTGATTATATATGTACTCCAGACTCATCTGTTTCTGTAGTTCTCCTGAATGGATTTGCTCTTTCACTCTACTGGAGACTCCTAGAATATCCCATTATGAATTCTCATCACCTACAAACATCTGCCAATAGTGTGTGATTGACAGATTGATGGCAGCTTTGTCACAAGGACCTTCCCACTTTTTCTGCCCAAAGCGTCTCCCAGCTGCGTTTGGATCAATACCAAACTCCATAAAACCACACATGCAATGTCTGTTGCCTGTTTTTCATGTATTTCAACATAAATAACAGTTTGGAGATGTTTAGTTTGGCTTGTGTATAGCTGGTGCACAAAAACAGTGCACAACATTTTTTAAATAAAGCAGGAAACTCAAATGTATGTGGAAATGAAATGAAATTTCCAAAATTAGTATTAAACTTGAGGCAATGCAGTGTTAGTGTAGACTGGTGAAAGTTCCTTGAAAGTCAGTGTTTGAGTCTATATATATTTGTGTGTGTGTGTGTGTGTGTGTGTGTGTGTGTGTGTGCATTGGTTTGGGAGGTTGAGGACACAAATTTGTATAATCACAAGTATGACAAGTATTACAATATGAAGCGGGTTTAATAAGGACACTTCCTATGTCCCTGTAAATCAAAAACCTAAAAAAATATACTAAATGTTTTTTGTTTTTTTTTTGTCATTGTTGTTGTTGTTTTTTGAAAATCTAAAAATGCACAAAGTTTCCTGTGAGGGTTAGGGTTAGGTGTAGGGTTGGTGTAGGGCCATAGAATATACAGTTTGTACAGTATATACGCATTAGACCTATGCGTGTGTGTGTGTGTGTGCTGTCGTGCACACCTCTGAGAGCTGTGATGTATTTCCTGCTGAAGCGGCACGTGTCCTGTGGGATTGTGTGCAGTCTGGTGCCGTTCGGTATTGGGCAAGTGATATCTTTTCCGTCATTCGTTTCCTTCACTCCTCTGGCCCAGTGTACGTCAAACTGACTCAACTGCCAAACATCACATATCACAATTTGCACAATATCCGTTTTCTGCTTTGTTTATTTAAGAAGCTCTCGGTTTTAGATACGTGTGCATTTCTTACATTTCCAAATAGCGAATGGTACTCTTAGAAGGCCAAACCTTGCACATGAGCACAATGGGCAAAAATGGTGATGAAGAAAGCTCAGCAAGGCTTTCATTGTTGGTCTGGATCTTCAGGGAATGAAAGCTATTTGCGTTGTCTCTGTGGTTACTGGACTTTCTTGGGAGGCTTCCAGACGATTCCCAGCACGGTTTGCACTCCCTCAGGAAGACTTCATAACTCAAAGTCAACGATAATGGTATCCTGGTTCTGTGTTATGTGAAGCCTGCGCCCTTACTAACAGCCTGTGCTATTAGTCGAAATGAACAAGGAGAACTCAGGGTTTAACAAGTCACCAAAAAATTATAATTTGTGTACTTAAAAAAACAAAACAAATTCTTTATACATTTATGGTGTTTTCAGTCAAAAATGACTAGCATTTTAAAAAGTAGAAATATAGTATAAAACATGGACTCAATCTTTTTATCGATTTGTTTTCTTTCAGTTAAATATACAGTTTGTATAACAATAAGACCTTATAGTCATCCACATGTTTTTCCTCTTAGAAAAATACCAAATAAGAAAAAACCGAAAACTCAGTAAAAATGTTCATTCTAATGACCTTTCTGCCAACCATGGTTGTGGATTATAAAACTATAAATGAGTGCTTTGAAGGAGCAGAAGGGGATTGGCATGTGTTATTTTTTCTTTTTAGCCACACAAACTGTCCTCTGTTGAAATGTCTATAGTCTGCGTGGCCCTGTTTGTCACGGGACGGCCCTCTAGCAAACACTCATTAGTTCTGCCCGCTCACAGACACTAACCCTTCACCTACAGCCAGCAGACATCAGCACTTCAGTCGTATCAGTGAATGAACTGAGACATTATTATATAGAGCCTAATTACAATCGTGACGCTGTGATGAAAGTGAGTGCCTCTCATTAGTGTTTGGAGATACGCAATTAGCCTCTTAAACACGAGCGTGTAATCCACTCAGATTACCCAGAGAGCTTTGTGCTCAGCACACGATCACTTTAAAGCATGACAGCAGGATTTAGGATGCTGCCTTTCAGCTGCTTTCTGCTGTTTTGCGTGGCCTGCGATGCCATGTCTGTCTCTATTGATTTTCAGAAGCGTCCTCAGTCTGTTAATACTGCTGCTGATCCTTTGTTTTGTCGTCAGAATCATGTTTGTTAACAAATAACTGATTTTCAGATTCTCAGTGCATGATGCATAAGCCTTGTGCAATGCGCAGCAATAATAATGTTCACTTTGCACATTTTTTTCAGAACCACATAACAAAATTACTGAAATTCTAACAAAAACTTTAAAAGATCATTTATAAAATATCAAAATATGAATGAAAGCTATATCAATTATAAAAAAAATAATCAATGTGGCAGAGAAAGCTAAGCATTTGGCAAAATGATTAGTAAATAACCACAATATTTCAGTTTCTCACACAGAGCTGATGTAGGGTGTCTAGTGTATGTATGAATAGTGAACAAGTCACATGGACATCTTATATGATGCTTCGATGGTGATTTGTGTTCCTTGTTAAACCTGAAAACTGCTTTCCTCTGAGAGTCTTTGCTTTTTAAAACATTGAGTTTATCCTCCTCTTCTTCTGACAGCAAACATTTCGTCACCTTGAGTTGTTCACTTATTCTTATTCTGTGACAACTTTTTACTGATGTATGATGTATGAAAGAGACCTGTGCCCCATGGTTTCTGAATAATCTCTGTATTCCAATGATGCATTCATTTTAAGCCACTCATGAACATTTTGAGACATGAATTCAGAAACAGATCATTCAAGTGCATCTTATTTTGATGTAAAGTACCTGTAATGTCATTTATAAAATAATATTATGTATGTGCATTATGTAATGTATTTAATCCCAGATTTTCTCTTTTTCCAGAGACTTGAGTGAGAATTTCATCCAGGCGATTCCCCGAAAGGCCTTCAGAGGAGCGACTGACATCAAGAACCTGTGAGAGCCCACGACACACCTGCACAGAGAGCAGACTAAACCCAGCGTCTGTTTAACCGACTCTCCCTCTGTGTTTTACAGGCAGTTAGACAAGAATCACATCAGCTGCATCGAGGACGGAGCTTTCCGCGCCTTACGTGGACTTGAAGTTTTGTGAGTAGAAAAACACGTCCATCCTATTGACTCCATCTTAACAGCCAAAGAACAAATATGAACCGAAATTTCATATGTGGCATGAACAAGAGCAAGACATCTGCTTCTAGCACTGTTTGCATCAACACTAAAACATGCATCTTTAATTGAGCGTAAGCATGTAAAACAGTAGCGTTTTATTCCAGTGGTAGAAATGGACAAATGTTTTTGATTTCATCAGGATCATAGACTATTGAATTCATGACATTAGTTGAATTACAGATTTTAAATTCCAATAAATTTAACACATTCACCTAAAGTACAAAAATGCTGAATGCTATGTACAAGTAGTTCTGAATTCTTAAGAGATCAGGCTGGATTATTTCACGTTGAACTGATTCATATCTTTTGGATGTTTCGCAGAACCCTGAACAACAACAACATCAGCAGCATCCCAGTGTCCAGCTTCAACCACATGCCCAAGCTCAGGACCTTGTGAGTAACACACAAACGCAATCTTGCAAGCGTGTAGCTAAAATATTAGAGTAGGTCATGGGTTTGATTCCCAGGAAATGCAAGTTACTTTATAAAATATTGTGAATGAGACTAATTATTATTCTTATCAACTGTTATAGTCAAAAATTCTCTACACATACCAATTTGTTTCAGATGGTGTGATACACCGGTCAGAATATGCATCTTATTGACAAATTAGAGTACAATAAGTTTCCACCACTGAATAATAGTAATAAAAAGGTAATTGCATCTTTTAATTCATAATTCTGACTGTTTATTTTCGCAATTGTGAGTTTATATCACGCAGTTCTAAGAAAACAAGTCAGAATTGCAAGATGTAAAGTTTCAATTGCAAGAAAAAAAGGTCAGAATTATGAGATTCTTGCAAAAGTCGCAATTACCTTGTTTTATTTTTTATTCAGTGGTGGAAACAGGCTTCTATATAAAATATGTGTATGTGCTTGCATGATCTTTTCTATGGGAACTCCAGATTTTGTCCATCTTATCTGACAGCTCAACACAGACAAACAACACACGCACACCCGCGCACACACACACACACACACACACACACACACACAAGCGCATACACACACACACACACACACACGTGAACACACACGCGCACACACACACAAACACGCACGTGCACACACACACACACAAACACGCACATGCGCACACACACAAACAAACACGCACACACACACACACACACAAACACAAACACGCACGTGCACACACACACACACACACACAAACACGCACGTGCACACACACACACACACACACACACACGCACACACACACACAAACACGCACGTGCACACACACACACACACACACACACACACACACGCACACACACACACAAACACGCACGTGCACACACACACACACACACACACACACAAACACACACGAGTGAACACACACGCCCACACACACACAAACACGCACGTGCACACACACACACACACACACACACACACAAACATGCACGTGCGCACACACACACAAACAAACACGCACACACACACGCACACACACACACACACACACACACACACACAAACACGCGCGTGCACACACACACACACACACACACACACGCACACACACACACAAACACGCACGTGCACACACACACACACACACACACACAAACACACACGAGTGAACACACACGCCCACACACACACAAACACGCACGTGCACACACACACACACACACACACACACAAACATGCACGTGCGCACACACACACACACAAACAAACACGCACACACACACACACACACACACACACACACACAAACACGCGCGTGCACACACACACACACACACACACGCGGTGTCATTCCATGCAGTCGTGGCGGGACGGTGGAGGCCACACGGCTCTGCCAGAAGCCACAGTCAGTAATTCACACACACACATACAGAAATAAACACCCACACACTGGTTTTATGATATGTATATTCTGCTACATTTCTCTGGAATTTGTGAACCGTTTTACCACGTTTTACCACATGAGTATCTTTTTTCATTTTGGTCTGGTTTATTTATTTATTTATTTTGTTATTCGCTCACAGATTTATGCTATGAAATGGTCAGGTTTCTGCGACCCCGTGATTGCAGTCAGTTTCTGTGGAATATTTTGAAACAGTATGTGGCTGTAAAACAGGATAGTTTTTTCGGGTAGATGATGCATACCCTATCAGCATGTCCTCTTTACCTAAGAGAAGAAAAGACCCCGCTGATCAGATACTGGGAACAGGGGAAAGATAATTGGCTATTGGCATTAGTAGTAAAGCTCAGTGACAGGCTTAGCACAGCAGGGATTTCCATGTGAGTTCAGACTGGATTATACTGGCAAGAGCACCTGAAACACAACATGATCTGCTGCTGGTCTTTAAGAGGAGCTCTGAGCAAACACCATTGTGAGCTTGGTTAAAGGAAGAAATGCTGAAAATGCCCTCACTTTCATCCAAGATGTAGATGATTTTATTTCTTCATCAGATTTGGATAAATCCACAGAGTATCCTCTGCAGTGAATGGGTGCCGTCAGAATGAGAGTCCAAACAGCTGATAAAAACATCTCAATAATCCACAAGTAAACCACACCTCTCCAGTTAATAATTTTGAGAAAACAAAAGCTGTGTTTGTAAAATAATAATAATAATAGTAATAATAAAATCCATTTAGTTCTATTTTGGTTTGTAAGCGGTGCCTGATCTGTGCAGATTTCTCTCTTGATTCAGACTTGATTCAGAAGCTTTTTTATGGGATCGTATTTTAGTAAAAAAAAAAATTCAGCTTTTGTCTTTTCAGTGTATTAAATGCTGGACTGGAGTGCTGTGGATTATTGTGATGTTTTTATCAGCTGTTTAGACTCATTCTGACGGCACCCATTCACTGCAGAGCATCTATTGATGAGACACTGATGCAGTGCTACATTTCTCCAAACCTGATGAAGAAACAAACTCATCCACATATTGGATGGCCTGAGGGCAAGGTCTTTAACCTTGTGTAAAAAAAGCTTCATCTTACAGTTTCTTTCGATTGCTAAATGACAGCGAGCACAACTGGAGTCACATGTACAAAACTCTAACTTCAGTCTGCACAGCAGCAGTACATGTGGACCAAACTCTAGTTCATTTTTCATTGCTTGAACACAGTTTTCAAAACTCTCCACACTTATCCCATGACTTTAACCACAACCTGCACAACACTGTGGATTTACAGCACTTTGTTCAAATGCTAACACACTGCTGTCAAAACTGTGAAGCACACATTCAAAACAGAATAGATTTCAGTCTTGTGCCTTTCAAACACTGCTGATTGCGATTTCAGGATTAGCCCTGAAAATCATTTGTTTGAATTACAGTATGTACTTTTAGTTTCTACCTTTTTTTCTCATTACTATAATTATCTAAATTACTCCAGACTATTGAAGCAAACTGCTAATTTTCATTTACCTTAAAGAATTGTTATGTTCTAAAAATGTAAATAAATCATGTGAAAGAATGTCACTTTTGTTTGAAGAAAATATGACTTTGTATGAAGTCACTGAAATTGTTCAAACTGTACAGATGAAAAGTGAGTATTTTCTGTACTGGTGTTTGCTGCTAGTGTTTCTCCTCTCGGTGTGTTCTGAGTGACGGTGTGTGTTATCTCAGCGAGGGTTGTGTGTGGTGTTTCTCCTCTCGGTGTGTTCTGAGTGACGGTGTGTGTTATCTCAGCGAGGGTTGTGTGTAGTGTTTCTCCTCTCGGTGTGTTCTGAGTGACGGTGTGTGTTATCTCAGCGAGGGTTGTGTGTGGTGTTTCTCCTCTCGGTGTGTTCTGAGTGACGGTGTGTGTTATCTCAGCGAGGGTTGTGTGTAGTGTTTCTCCTCTCGGTGTGTTCCGAGTGACGGTGTGTGTTCTCTCAGCGAGGGTTGTGTGTAGTGTTTCTCCTCTCGGTGTGTTCTGAGTGACGGTGTGTGTTATCTCAGTGAGGGTTGTGTGTGTAGTGTTTCTCCTCTCGGTGTGTTCCGAGTGACGGTGTGTGTTATCTCAGCGAGGGTTGTGTGTAGTGTTTCTCCTCTCGGTGTGTTCTGGGTGATGGTGTGTGTTATCTCAGCGAGGGTTGTGTGTAGTGTTTCTCCTCTCGGTGTGTTCTGAGTGACGGTGTGTGTTATCTCAGTGAGGGTTGTGTGTGGTGTTTCTCCTCTCGGGGTGTTCCGAGTGACGGTGTGTGTTATCTCAGCGAGGGTTGTGTGTAGTGTTTCTCCTCTCGGTGTGTTCTGGGTGATGGTGTGTGTTATCTCAGCGAGGGTTGTGTGTAGTGTTTCTCCTCTCGGTGTGTTCCGAGTGACGGTGTGTGTTCTCTCAGCGAGGGTTGTGTGTAGTGTTTCTCCTCTCGGTGTGTTCTGGGTGATGGTGTGTGTTATCTCAGCGAGGGTTGTGTGTAGTGTTTCTCCTCTCGGTGTGTTCTGAGTGACGGTGTGTGTTATCTCAGTGAGGGTTGTGTGTAGTGTTTCTCCTCTCGGTGTGTTCTGGGTGATGGTGTGTGTTATCTCAGCGAGGGTTGTGTGTAGTGTTTCTCCTCTCGGTGTGTTCCGAGTGACGGTGTGTGTTATCTCAGCGAGGGTTGTGTGTAGTGTTTCTCCTCTCGGTGTGTTCTGAGTGACGGTGTGTGTTATCTCAGCGAGGGTTGTGTGTAGTGTTTCTCCTCTCGGTGTGTTCTGAGTGACAGTGTGTGTTATCTCAGCGAGGGTTGTGTGTGGTGTTTCTACTCTCGATGTGTTCTGAGTGATGGTGTGTGTTATCTCAGCGAGGGTTGCGTGTGGTGTTTCTCCTCTCGGTGTGTTCCGAGTGACGGTGTGTGTTATCTCAGCGAGGGTTGTGTGTAGTGTTTCTCCTCTCGGTGTGTTCCGAGTGACGGTGTGTGTTATCTCAGCGAGGGTTGTGTGTAGTGTTTCTCCTCTCGGTGTGTTCCGAGTGACGGTGTGTGTTATCTCAGTGAGGGTTGTGTGTGGTGTTTCTCCTCTCGGTGTGTTCTGAGTGACGGTGTGTGTTATCTCAGCGAGGGTTGTGTGTAGTGTTTCTCCTCTCGGTGTGTTCTGAGTGACAGTGTGTGTTATCTCAGCGAGGGTTGTGTGTGGTGTTTCTACTCTCGATGTGTTCTGAGTGATGGTGTGTGTTATCTCAGCGAGGGTTGCGTGTGGTGTTTCTCCTCTCGGTGTGTTTCGAGTGACGGTGTGTGTTATCTCACTGAGGGTTGCGTGTGGTGTTTTTCCTCTCGGTGTGTTCTGAGTGACGGTGTGTGTTCTCTCAGCGAGGGTCGTGTGTGGTGTTTTTCCTCTCGGTGTGTTCCGAGTGACGGTGTGTGTTATCTCAGTGAGGGTTGTGTGTGGTGTTTCTACTCTCGATGTGTTCCGAGTGACGGTGTGTGTTATCTCAGCGAGGGTCGTGTGTGGTGTTTTTCCTCTCGGTGTGTTCCGAGTGACGGTGTGTGTTATCTCAGCGAGGGTTGTGTGTGGTGTTTTTCCTCTCGGTGTGTTCCGAGTGACGGTGTGTGTTATCTCAGTGAGGGTTGTGTGTGGTGTTTCTACTCTCGATGTGTTCCGAGTGACGGTGTGTGTTCTCTCAGCGAGGGTTGTGTGTAGTGTTTCTCCTCTCGGTGTGTGTCTGAGTGACGGTGTGTGTTATCTCAGTGAGGGTTGTGTGTAGTGTTTCTCCTCTCGGTGTGTTCTGGGTGATGGTGTGTGTTATCTCAGCGAGGGTTGTGTGTAGTGTTTCTCCTCTCGGTGTGTTCTGAGTGACGGTGTGTGTTATCTCAGTGAGGGTTGTGTGTGGTGTTTCTCCTCTCGGTGTGTTCCGAGTGACGGTGTGTGTTATCTCAGTGAGGGTTGTGTGTAGTGTTTCTCCTCTCGGTGTGTTCTGGGTGATGGTGTGTGTTATCTCAGCGAGGGTTGTGTGTAGTGTTTCTCCTCTCGGTGTGTTCCGAGTGACGGTGTGTGTTATCTCAGCGAGGGTTGTGTGTAGTGTTTCTCCTGTGTGTGTAGTGACGGTGTGTGTTTTGCTCATGTAGCTCCAGTTGTGGTCACTGTCGTTTAGCAATTGAAAAAAACTGTAACCTTCATACTGCTGTTTTTCCACCTTCAGCCGTTTACATTCCAACAACCTGAACTGCGATTGTAATCTGGCCTGGTTGTCCCAGTGGCTGCGCGAGCGGCCCACCATCGGTCTGTTCACCCAGTGCAGCACTCCAGCTCCACTTCGAGGACTTAATGTAGCCGAAGTCCAGAAACATGAATTCAGCTGTTCAGGTAACACAAGCCCTCAAACCAAATACAGTGAGCAATCTGCATTCCAGTCTCTTCAGCCAACATTAGCATCTACTGCTTTCCACTGATCTGAATCAAAGAACATTAACTAGTTTTCACATGCACACTTAAGTTTTATTATTCACAACCTCTTCTTACTCTTTCCTAATGTCCCTCTGCAGGTCAGTCTGAAGACGCTGCTGTTCAGTCGTGTAGTTTCACCACCGGCTCGTGTCCAGGCGTCTGTACCTGCAATAATAATATTGTGGACTGCAGAGGGAAAGGACTGATGGCGATACCGGCAAACCTGCCCGACAGCATGGCAGAGATGTAAGTTCCTGTAGTTCAAACAGTAGAAAATGGCGCAAAGGATATGGGGTCAGCTCCCAGCAAACTCAAGACCTGATAAAATGTATACCTTGAATGCAATGTAAGTTGCTTTGGATAAACAAAAATTACACAAACTATACTAAAAACCCATAAAGGCCAACATAATATGAATAATTTCTGAAATTTCTAATTTTAGTTTTTTTAATGTTTAAAAAAAAAAATCTAGGTTTAACAAACGTTTGGGGAACATTCCATTCTATTATTTTGCAAACATTATGGGAGTATTTCTTTTGAATGTTCTCTGAAAATAGTAACATTAAAAAAAACAAAACATTCCTGTAATCGAAATGTTAGAGCATGCTGCACAGCTACACCAAGGTTGTGGGTTCAACTCCCAGAGAAGGCATGAACTGAACAAATGTATATCTTGAAATCAATGTAAGTCAGTTTGGAATGCAAAAGTTTGAGCTTCTAAGGGTCCTGTACTTAAATACATAGGCCAGTATAATGTGAATAACGGGCATGCACACACACACACACGCACACACACACACACACACACATGATTATGGCACACTGCTTCCAGACGTGAGAGAAAGAACTATAGCCACTTGCGATCTGTTGATTACAGTGGCAAGATCTACGACAGATGTATTTGGACACGCTTGCAGAGACTGAAAAGCACAGTCTGCAGAGTGAAGACCACAGGAATGTGCTGTGTGGAATCACTGCAATCCAAAGAATGTAAATTGTGTTTCTATTTCCTAGCGGGTGCCCTGCTTTTGAAGAGGAGGGAAATTCTGCAAGTGTTTAAGTCAAACCGTTATTGCCTGTGGCTCTGAAGGCACTAAATGACCCTGACAAATGACTTTCCTGTTTTAAATGAGGCTCTTTAGACTGAAAACAACTGCTTTCTTCAACGGCGCTGTGATCTGAACCTGCAGGGTGTGCTATTAAAGCAGACCCTGAAAAACACCAGCAGCCCCGACAGACACTAATGGCATCCACACCTGACAAAAAGACACACTGCATCTGCCTTTATCAGTGCAGCTGATGGTCACTCTGTTCTCGAAGCTCCTGCTACAAGAGAGAGATTGTTTGCCATCAATATTTTAAATTACCGGTCATTCTAGCCAGACCACAGAAATCATACACACATGGGAATTCAGACTATTTTTTGGAATAAAATAACTCTATGTAGAATTATCATGTTTGTTAGGGTGGCCCTTATTTAAAAAAAACAAATTCTGCTCTCACCCATCCCATTAGTAAACTGTCAATTAAGATAAAAACGAAAACACCGAACAGTGTTGATAGACCCACATGTAGCACAGATGCTCTTCAGCCGTCCTGAGTTCGAGTCCTGGCTTGCGGACCTTTCCCGATCCCGTCCCCCTCTCCCACTTTGCTTCCTGTCCCCTTTCTGTCCTATAGAAACAAAGGCATAAAACACCTAAAATAAAATCTGAAAAAATAATAATAAAATTACAGCCCTGCTGATGAGAACTGATCTTTGAAAAACTGCGATCTGATCTGATCTAGATCGTGATGACAATCCAAGTTCTTGCAGACGTAAAAGGCAGAATGTTAAAGAGTGAAATTACTGTACTGGTGAAGAAAGTGAACTTGATATAAAACTGAGATCTGATCTTGATATTTATGATGATCCGACAAGTTCTTCAAACACAGAATTCTTGCGTGGACCTGGAAACAGATTTTGCTGCTCTCTGACAATCTGCATAATGAGCTGTGTTTGCTCTTCAGTCTTTGAGAGGAGTCCGCTGTCCTCTTGGATAAGAGCAACACCTCTTTCTTGCAATTGCATAGTTTACCCAGGTACCAGGATCTTCATTTAGGCCACGATCATAATGAAGAAGTTGCGAGTGTTATGCCATTTTGTTGCCAAGTATGGTGTCAAATACTCTGAATCTGTTTTCTGTATTTCCATCCAAGTGCTCACACACATCAGTGAGTAGTGAAACAGTGTCTTGCTCAAGGACCTCGGTCGTGATCACTGAAGGTGGAAGAGAGCGCTGTACATTCACTCCCCCAACTACAATTCCTGCCAGTACTGAGACTCGAACCCTTTAGGCCACAACTGCCCCTACTTCCAGTGGAGAAGCAAAGGTTCGAGAGTCATCTGATATCAGAAACAGTCAAAAGTTTAGTTTTTATGAACAAAACCTTTGCTTATATCACCAATCAAATTTTGAAGTACCTGTTGATAAAAAGATACATACTTTTGGCATACCCTAAATGAGAAATTATCTGAATGGTATTGCGCATGCATTACATACTTCTAGTGGAGAAACAAATGAAGTGATGAGAAGTTAACATTTCCAATAACAAAAAATCACCCCCCAAGAACGGCCACCCTAATGTTTATGCACCCTATTATGCCCCTTTTTACAAAATGAAAAATAAGTGTCTCATGTCCCCAGAGAGTGTATATGAAGATTTTCTCAAAGTACCCCACAGATATTTTTTATAGCTTGTTAAAATTGCCACTTTTAGGGTATGAGCCAAACCACACTAATTTTGTGTTTGTCCCTTTAAATGCAAACCCCTTCTTTCTATTCAGAAGAGGGTGGAGCTTCCTAATCTCATGCTCTGGCACGCCAGTGCTGGCAAATAAACATCCCACTATTAGTTCAGGCTTGTTTTTTTACAGAAAATGTACTCGGTTTGAAAGTCTGATTGTACTGTGCATAATAAATCATGCATTTATGAATTACACAGTCTGGGAATGCAGCGTGAATAAAATAAACAAAATAGCCGGTCTCATGGTGCCTTCGCATGCAATCACAAACTTTATAAGTCCCATTTGTGATTATGAGCTTAACAAATTCAAGCATTTTTATCAATTCATGTGCAATTTTTAATTACCACGTTCTTATTTACAATCATTCTGGTAGCACGTGAAAGCAGCATCAGTGAAAACAGGCAGAGCCAATGGTAGCTTTAGCTTTAGTTAATTGATCCCTCTTTCAGAAGCAAATTTTGCACAACGTCAGCACTGAACTGAATGATTGGCACAAACATACAGGACTTTAGTGGGGTTTTTTGTGATGCCTGTTTGATGTAGACATTGCATCTCTGGCAAGAAAACAATAATGGCAGACTGCTGCTGCAGAGATCTTCACAAATGGGCGGGACTTTTTTCTCCCTATGATGGCGTGTACGTAGGGAGAAATCTGGAACCGCTCGTTTGGAGAAACTATTTATAAATTACTGGGATTATTTTTAACATTATAGGCTGGTTGTTTTCACTTACTATGACCACATAACTTTGTTCAAAACCTTATAAGGGGTTTTGGCATTAATCCATTTGTGATTGTACTTGTCAGTCACCTTGCAAATGGACAGTGTATGTTAAAGCTGGAAGTCACTACACAACTTGAAAAGATTTCAAACACTAGACATCACACACTACCAGACTTTCACAACAAACTCATGCTCTAAATCAGCCCTACATATAAAACATGCATGATCTGTGGACAAAATCATAGTCTGAAGATAATAAATACAAGTATGTATCCATTATACACTACACTTTTTTTGTGTGTGTGAAATCCGTTAACTTAGACTCCCTATATCTTCCATATCTGCAACTAGCATCAACTTGTCCAGGATGAAAGTCATGTTCACAAGTTTAGTGTATCCCAGTCATAATTAATGATACACCAAGGGCCAGATTTACTAAACAAGGCAAATTATTGCGGGATAAATTCCAAAAAAACGCTAATGGGAGTGAAAATTTCTGCAGGTGATTTACTGACAAATATGCAAATTAAAGAACACAGACACAGGCAGATCATTACCGTAATGAACAACGCAAATTAGCGTCTGCATTAGGACATGTTTTTTCGGAGCGTTAAATAATGGTGCAATTACCAGAAAATTGTTGAGCGTAAACGTTCATTTAAATACTCTCCTCCAGAAATTTTGCTTCTGAAAGGGAAACTCTTACAGATGCGTATTCAATAAGGTCAGGCGCAAAAATAACTGTCCACTTCTTTTCAGCACTAATTCTTCACTGCACACCTTTAGTCAATCCTGACAGAACTAGTTTAACACCAAAAGACGGTTTGCGCTGGTGCAAGCTGTTAATAATTCTGGCCCTAAGTATACAGTGATCATTTCTTCTTCTTCTTTGAAAAAAGTGTCTAAACCTGCGAACTGAAGTTTAATGAATTTAAAATAAAGCAAGCTTCATACATGAATGCATTCTGCTTTACTGACGGATCATTCCAGAATTGAGGGCAGAGACTATACACTCAGACACAAACACGACTCAGATACAACACAGAGAGCAAAAAAATACATTAAAAAAGATTCTTCTGTGTTTCTCTTTTCACAGACGACTGGAACAGAACAGCATCAAATCCATCCCTCCTGGAGCGTTTTCTCCTTATAAGAAACTGCGCAGAATGTACGTTTGCAGCAGCTAAGATAACACAACACTCCTCTCGTGTGTGCAACATACTTTTATGGTCACTGTAAAGTAACAATCAGTTCAAATTCACAGTAGTTGAAGTGGTCTATTTATCGATTAGACTTTATTGAGAATCTAGTTTAAACAGTCATAGAAAACACCTGCTCTAAATGGACTCACATCTGGAGCCATGGTTGATGTGGTAGACCACCTTAAACCAGCAAAAACCAGCCTGACCCATTTAAACAGTGTTGTATTCACTCTCTTTAAAGTTGACATGTAGCACAGCTTGTAAAAACCCAACTCTCCACCACTTTATAAATTCACATCGGATCTCATCGGGGAGTGTGTTCTCTCTCTCTGTTTGCAGCGCTGTACTGGCGTGTGGTTTGATGGCTAGACCGCAGGCTTATTAAAGTCTTCTCCAGGGCCTATAATGCCTGCCGTTTACTAATAGTCCTCACCACAGCAGGGCTGGAGGTTCAGAGCTACACATCTACATACCTACAGCCACACGATCCAAAAACAGATCATCTACTGATGCTGAACCAGAAGCGTCTCTTCATTCTCCTTCTGTCTGTCTTTACAGAGATCTCAGCAACAACCAGATTTCTGAGCTCGCTCCTGATGCCTTCCAGGGCCTGCGCTCCCTGAACTCACTGTGAGTGTGTGTGTGTGTGTGTGTGCTGTAAGTACTGTAGAGGACACTTGGTGCGTTTAGTGCATCAGAAGCAGTTAGCAGCGTGCTGACATTGCTAGGTAACCTTTCTTGGTGTAAACTCATTCATATTCATGGGCATCCTAACTTTCTGTACAGCACCATGGTGAGGTATGACAATTCCATCCGTTTGACTTTCTGTAAGTCGGCAGATTTATCCACCGATCTGGCTACATTTTTTCTTGAAGTCGGCATGTAATGAAAATTCACTCTATCTATTTTGCAAACAGTTGTATTTTAAACAATTTATCCATGTTTCATTATTTCGACATCACAATATGGAAGAAAAAATCTGTTGCTACTTTTGTTTCATCGTGACTTTATAGAAATTCTTTTACCAAAAGAGAAAAAAATGTGCTGAAAATGTGTTCAACTTCAGGCCATCCAAGATGTAGATGATTTTATTTCTTCATCAGATTTGGAGAAATCCACCAGTGGTTGCTCTGCAGTGAATGGGTGCCGTCAGAATGAGAGTCCAAACAGCTGATAAAAACACCAGGTCACAAGGCCAAAGGAACAAATCCATCATTAGCACGATTTTAACTTCCAGGCTAAAATATGAGTCCATAATAAGGCTTCCTCCAGTGAAAAAGTGATGTGGTCTGAATCAGGAGAGAAATCTGCACAGATCAAGCACCGTTTACAAGCCAAAACAGCTCTGAACAGATACGTGAGCAGATTTTAATGTGAGAGACAACAGGAGATGAACTTTTGCACTGGAGGAAACATTATGGATTATGAACTCATGTTTTAGCTGGAAGCAATTCGGTTTTTACACATAACGCAGCTTTTCATTTTTGATGGACTGGGATTTTGTGGATTTTTTTGACACATTTTCGTTAATGGAAAAAAGTCCCTTTATTTCTTGTTTGAAATCATTTCAGCTGCTAGAAGTCAGTCTATGCCAGAAATATATTTATAATGTGAGCCAAGGGAACTGCATATTTTAATGCAGCAGGGCTAAGGGCTTGTGCCAGCACTGTGACACTGAGATCTACAGCTCTGTTTATTCCTCCAAACGCCCATGTGAGGATGAGCTGGACGTGTGTATGTGGTCTTCTGCTGACGGTCTCTCTGATGTTCAGGGTTCTGTACGGTAACAAGATCACTGATCTGCCCAAAGGAGTGTTTGACGGACTCTACGCCCTCCAGCTGCTGTGAGTGTGAGAGGCTCTTCCAGAGCCAGATTTCAGTTTGCGTAAGAGTATAAAGCCATAAAATCAATCTGGACAGAACAGTTTAGATCAATTGGTGTCATTTTCTCTCTGTTGGAGAATCCATTTATGTCTCAGTTTCATCTGCATATCTCTCTACCTCATTTTGTTTCCAGCCTTTTGAATGCAAACAAGATCCACTGTCTTCGCGCCAACACCTTTCAGGACCTGCAGAATCTCTCGCTGCTTTCTTTATATGACAACAAAATCCAAACGCTGGCCAAGGGCACGTTCACCTCGCTGCGCGCCATCCAGACCCTGTGAGCGCACTCAGACCAGACGCTTTTACTGTTTTTAAACAAGATCCTTTGATAGTCAAAAGAGAACCCGCTTGCTTGCATGCCTAAAGTTAATGAGTCTTCATTTGTGTCGCATAGATTTAATCCTAGTCATTGTATTATTATAAAAGCATGCAATAAGTAATGAACCTGTATATATTCCACTGAAATTAATGAATATGTTCCACTGATCTTGCATGTGGCAAATAAAAGTAACTGTAGATAATACAATTATGGATTCAACATCATGTTTAACATGTTTTTTTCACCAACAGACAGCATGCTGAAATTGTAAATGTTAGCAGTTCATCCAGTCATTACTGAAGTGATGTTATATTTGAAGAATTGTACTAATCCTGCTGTGAAAGCAGCTAGATGAGGTGAATGCACAGGAGCGTTAAGGTGAATGTGTTTGTGTCACTGCAGTCATTTGGCTCAGAATCCCTTCATCTGTGACTGTAATCTGAAGTGGTTGGCCGATTACCTGCGCTCCAACCCCATTGAGACCAGTGGTGCCCGCTGCACGAGCCCCCGCCGGCTCGCCAACAAACGCATCGGCCAGATCAAGAGCAAGAAGTTCCGCTGCTCCGGTAAAACACTGGCGATCAGCCTACAACACAGTCCTCAAGACCACAAACATCACTGTGCAAACCTCAACTTTAAACACTAGTCAAAACTAAAGGATGTTTAATCACAAAACTATCAAACACACAGTTACACTGACTCTCCATCGCACACTGTGTGATTCATCAAAAACAATATGAGAGTTTGACCTCTTATTGTACTGAATGAGTAGTTTTCCACACATAAATTACAGTCAGTCTGCAGGCAAAACGAATACTATCATATTATAGCATCTGCTTAATATACACTAGCAGTCAAAAGTTCAGAATAATTAATATTTTTGAAAGAAGTATTTTCTGCTCACTAAGGCTTCAATTCACAAAAAAATACAGTAAAATGTGAAATATTACCATTTAAAACAGTTCTCTGTGTGAATCTGTGTTAAAGTGTAATGTATTTCTGTGATGCTCAGCTGTATTTTCAGCATCATTCCTCCAGTCTTCAGTGTCACATGATCTTCAGAAATCATGAAAATATGATGATTTACTGCTCAAGAAACATTTCTGATTATTATCAATGTTGAAAACAGTCGTGCTGCCAAATAGTTTTTTTTTGGAAACTGATACATTTTATTTTTCGGGATTCTTTGATTAATAGAAAGTTCAAAGAACAACATTTATCAACATCTTTATAACATTACAAATATCCTTTTGAGCAATTTCATACAGAGAATGTTTCTTGAGCAGCAAATTAAATTGTAATAATATTTTACAATATCACTGTTTTTACTGTATTTTTGATCAAATGAAAGCAGCTTCGGTGAACTTTTGAAGAGACTTCCTTCAAAAACATTTAAAAATGACAAACTTCTGAACAGCAGTGTACAGTATACTGTGTGTTTTGGGCTCACATGTGTTGTTTTAGAAATGGCAGATTGTGATCAGGTGCCATTTATCAAAAATAGTTTCCAGCTCTGTTTAATCATCATCTTTTGTTCTGGGAAAGGGATCACAATCATATGCAGGAACCTTATACGGCATTATTTTCTGTGTTACATATAGTATGCTTGATACTGAGAACCTCAGGAAAATACTGTTTGCAGATCTGATTCTGTTTTGTCCAAGATCCCACTACACAACAGCTGGTGAAATGGATTTGATATACATACCAAAATACAAGCATGGAAAATGTAAAACCTCTATTTTTCATGCTGAACACCACAGCACTGTACTACTCTATACACGCTGCACAAACGGAGCCTATACAGTAATAACTCTATACTATACCTCTAGTGCCTTCCAAAATTGATATAGTTCATTTTCCAAAGCTCATCTGTGGCCTTATGTATCTGTATTCTGAGATGATCATGGTGTATGATCAGTTTTGGTGATTATTGTCTTCTTGTGTCTCTGTCGTAGCCAAAGAGCAGTACGTCATCCCAGGTGAGTGTGTTTTCCTGTTAGTCTATGTTTGAGCAGCTACTTTAATTTCAGTACAACAACGTAAGAAACCATTATGGTGCTTAATTATAAGATCATGTCAACTGTGGCAATTTGGTGGTGGTTGCAGTGACAAACACTCGCTGTCTCCTGAAGTGAGCGTGCACTTTAATTATTGAACACTTGTTAGATAACAGCTTTGAGCTTTGTTGTATGTAGACACTTCCTGTCTTAAGTTCTTCTGACATTTCCCTGATCGCATCTCACTGCGAGTCTCTGCTCAAACACCTTGAATACGACAGTGTTGTGTGTGCTGCAGGAACGGAGGACACCAGGCTGAGCTACGACTGTAATAATGACCCAGTCTGTCCAGCCAAATGCCGCTGCGAGTCAAATGTAGTGGACTGCTCCAATCTACGGTTGAACCGCATCCCTGAACACATCCCAGCATCCACCACTGAACTGTAAGACTGTAACAAACACATTGCGCTATATGTCTGCAAACATATATCAGAAGTCTGTTATTTTATTTAATCTCATTCTGTTTTCTTAAGGCGTCTCAACAATAATGAGATCACGGCAATAGAGGCCACAGGGGTTTTCAAGACGCTTTCTCACCTGAAGAAAATGTAAGTGCCACCGCTCTCATGTCTGAGTGACGCTCTGGTTGTGATGCTTCACTGATGATGACATTTGATCTGCAGAAACCTGAGCAACAATAAGATCTCAGAGATCGAGGATGGGGCATTTGAGGGGGCGTCTTCGGTCAATGAGCTGCACCTGACGGCGAACCAGCTGGATTCAGCGCACAGCGGGATGTTCAGAGGACTGGATGGCCTGCGCATGCTGTGAGCCCAGTTTTTTCCCACCAAAAATCAGATTCAGCCGTAATATATGGTTTTCTTTCTGTGCATTCATCTTCACATCTTTCTCTTTTAGAATGCTGCGCAACAATCGCATCAGCTGCATTCACAACAACAGTTTCACAGGCTTGCACAATGTCCGTCTGCTATCGCTCTACGACAACATGCTGACCACCATCACACCCGGAGCCTTTGACACGCTGCAAAGCCTCTCAACCCTGTACGAGCCAAACCGCTGCTCTATCTCAACACACATTGGCAGAAATCCTGAGAAGGAGTTTAGCATGTGGTAGTAGAGACAGATGTTTCCTGTAATCATTAACTTGAGCCAGCTCATTGCTGGGAAGCCATGCCATTGGAGCCTGACAGTTGCTTCAGGATTTTTTCAGTTCATTTAACTGTGTATTTTCCTCATTTATTCTCTCATACATTGTTATCATTTGACTTTCAAAAGCTTTGTTGGCATTTCACACTGGGTGCGATTAAGCGATGCAAATGTACAGAGCAATGACGCTCTTGAATCAAAACAATAGATCCTTATGGAGCTATTCACACCAGGCGAGATCAATCGTGGCATGACAAAGCGAGGTTTTTTCCCAAAGAGTGTGTCGAATTTTTCCCCCATTGCCCTGCGAAGAAAAAGACATCCAATTAGATTTGAGCTTTAGATCACATTGCACACAAGGGCGAGATTGGTGGCATTATAGCACATAAAGCTGTTTTGAAAACCAAAGAAAAAGTATTATATAATGCAATTATATTAGAAACATCATTCAGAATTTTTCTTACATTTTATTCTTTAAACACAGTATACTACTTTGTTACTTTTCCTAACAAGGCAAATAGAATGTCGACACATGCTCTTGCTTTCATTTGAGGATTCTTAGTACCTGACTTCTTAACAGTTTCCATGTGCTATTCAGCAAGCATTTAAGTAATTCATCTCAGTGGTCAAAAACGATAGGACGTTCAGTAGAGTAGTGAGATGCTCTACCTAGTGTGTAAGCAAAAAATAGTTGTGGTGTGGACGTCTGTATTGTCATAAATCTAGAATGATTATTAAAACTTTATAGTTATAGTTCTCTTTCACTTGGTCACTCTTGACTACACGTCGAATGACCAATGAATTGGGATCTCGCTTAGATAGAGATCAATCTACTTCGAGTGTAACTAAACAAGCCAGTGCACTTTGGCATGTGATTATTGCATCCAGATGCTGCTGATCCCAGAATTAGTATAAGTAGGCATCCAGTGCAGCGCATATTAAGGTTTTTGATTCAACACCGAGTGATTGTTTTGTTCTGCTCCGGACTACTGCTTCGGAGAAATGAGGTCAGCACGCTCTTAGGAAGCTCTCATGCTGGTGGTACAGCGCTTCAGTGTCGGTGGTTCTTCCCATGTTGAGTGGGTTGCATACATCAGGCTGCACTATCCTTCACTTGCATCCCCTGTTTGTGTTGCAGGCAGACATCTCCCAGCACACTTAAAGAACAAACTCTATAAGAGCATTCACGAGTGGACGTCTTTTTAAAGACGTGTCTTTTTAAAGATGCCTTTCCATCCATGTGTTTCTGGTCGCTAGGTCATTACCTGGTGATGGGTGATGGTCACGATCACTGCCTCATGTGTCTGGGCAATAAGCATGCTGATGTAGTGTTTGTGGATGAGTCATGCTCTCATTGCAGTGTTTTGACCAGGCTCCATTTCCTGCAAAGGAGCGTGGGTGCCCATGCCTCTGTCTAGATCTATGGCTTCCCCTGGTGGCTGCCGGGGGGACACTACTTCTGGCAGTAGACGGACTGGTCTTATGGTGACCAACCTCCAAGGGCTCCTCCTTCCACCGGCACTTCGCAGCCAGTTGAGCCAGTTGAGTCTCTGGGTCATGCGATATTCACTATAGTGGTCCAGGAACACCATCTTTGGCTGTGTCTAGCCAACATGAGGGAGACTGACAAGACTCAGTTTTTAACTGCCCTCTTGTCCCAGACCGGCCTCCTCGGCAATGTGGTGGAGAACTTTGCCCAGAAGTTCTCCATCACAGAGAAGCAGACTGAGGCCATCAAACACATCCTGGCCCGGCGTGCAGCTGCTGCCTCCATCCTTCCACTGACTGTAGCACCTCAGTTTACTCGTTGCTGTGGGTGGCAACCAGTGTTGGGGAGTAACTAGTTACATGTAACGGCGTTACGTAATTTAATTACAAAATTATTGTAACTGTAATTAGTTACAGTTACTAAGAGAAAATGAGTAATTAAATTACAGTTACTTATGAAATTTTTAACGATTACAAAGGGGATTATATTTGAATATTTACACGCATCCACATACAGATTTAACTGATTTCTTTCCCAAATTGCACTGACTATTCTGAGACATACCGCCATAATAATTTCCGGGATGCGGAAACACAGTCTGGTTCGTAGAATCCAGTCATAAAAACGGAATGCCTAACACGGACGGAATATGCCACATTTTGGATGAGTAAATCAAAAGTAGGTCAGTACACTTGAATCAAAACATGACATGGACTAGTGTCTGTGAATATAAAGCCCCAAAAATGCAATATATGACTTCCACATTCTGCGTGTCTGTGGAAATCAGGCGCGGACTGGACACCGGGAGAACCGGGACAATTCCCGGTGACCTGGCAGCCGTTTTGCCCCACTATTTAATATCATTATTGTATAATTGCCTGCTGAATGTACTAAAGCGATCATTTGTGAATCCGCCATTTGATAATTAAATCTCTAATAAGTCATGAATTGTTAGTCATGACTCGCGCGCTCTCCGCGCCTCCGCCAAACGGTTTGGATCAGACTCCGAGTAATCAATGCGAGAGAGAGAGAGAGAGAGAGAGAGAGAGAGAGATAGAGAGAGAGAGAGAGAGAATAGAGTGGACTGCTGGAGCAGAGAAGCAGAACTCCTGTTCAGGGTTTCAGGTCAGTTTCATCTGTAAAGATGCTTTTTTGTCTTTGTTTTTTTATTTATTTAATCAAGCAGCAGCACGTTGCTCATCAGTCATCACTCAAAATACTATATAAAGGACATCATTATTATCAGTTGTAATGTTACAGTAGTAATTTAGCTGAAAAACAATCAGATTTTTTTTTTATAGGTTTAGGGGGAGCTACGACAGACAACAACACAACCCTTACGAAAATTAACATTTTAATATTTAACTATAAATCCAGAGAAAATGGTTACTATTGTTTAACTGTGATAACCAAAAATTTAAAATGATTTTACAAATTGAGTTATTTAAAAATAAATACAAATCCATTTGCAAAAAAACAAAACAAGGTTATTGTATATAGGTTAAAAAAAGCATGGTCAATTTTTGTAAGGAAAACATGACTCGTGTACAGTATTAGGATTTTTCTATAAAGATATTGTAGTATTGTAGAGTATTGTATTGTAAAGTATAGTTTTGTTCAATCTTGAGTATTAAAGTCACGAGAGAGATGGATAACAGGGCAAAATAAAGAGACTGAAGAGAAAAATGAAAGTGAAGGTGCAGTTCAGGAGAGAACTTTTAATTATTTTGCATGTCCCCAAATTAAAGATTTTAAATAGATAAAAAATAGTTTTGTCCATGAATTTGTTTGTATGAGTTTGAATTTTCCAGTCTGAATTTTTTTCCCAGTCCGCCCCTCCTGTAAATTAATGGCAAAGACATGGTTTCATTTACTACACATAGGCCTACTGAAGCTCACAGTGTTTTCAACCTCTGCCATCTCAATATAGGCGTACACGAGCACATAAACATAATTTCTAGAACTGCTCTGTGTCACTTCATGTGCATTTTACTTATTTTGAGAAAACTATCATCATATACAGAGACAGCAGTTTCAAAAAAACACCAATGTTTCAGGAGTTTATTACACAGAATACGTCACATGCTTATAGATAACTGTATTTAAGTTGATGTATATGCTTTTATTCATTATTCTTTGATTTTCACAAATTTAGAAAAGTAATCAAAAAGTACTCAAAAGTAATTAGTTACATTACTTTAATAAAGTAATTGAAAAAGTTACACTACTATTACATTTTAAACAGGGTAACTTGTAATCTGTAACCTATTACATTTCCAAAGTAACCTTCCCAACACTGGTGGCAACGCCCTGTCAACGCCCCACTCCTGTGCAGCAAAAGCAGCAGCCCCCAGCAAAGCAGCACCGTAAAATCAGTCCCAAGGCAAACCTGGTGGCAAGTGGAAGAGCAAGAGGCCCTGAGACAGGCGACCCAGAAATGGAAGGAGCTGCTCTTCGGGAGATTGTGAGCACACCACTTCCAGGAGGGCCAGGCATAGAATCTTTTGTATCTTTTTTCCCCACCACTGACTTCACGGTTAGTGGTACCCAAAATATTTACAAAAGAGCAGCACTATCTCTGGGTCCCCGGAGGGGATGGGGTGTTGTGGACAAGCCAGTCTCGGATCAAACTCACCCTCCTCTCTAGCCAGTGAGCAGCTGTGGGCAGTTCGAAAGAACGGTCAAATGTACCACTCATGTACTCTCTGCCCGAATGCAGGTAAATGTTGCACGATTCTATAGTCTAAATTTGTATAGTCTAAAACGATTCTAAATTTGCTAGATTCTATAGTCATTGTTTGGAGCTGGTATACACCTGTGTTCTCAAACAGGTAGAAGCACTGAGAGGCCCCGGCTTCGGGTTGGCTTGCTAAGACTGCTCCAGAGAGTCCATATCATAGACCCTGTTGAGCTCCTCCATCCCCTTGGCAGCCAGACATGCCGGAGTTTCCAGTGTCAGGCCCTCACTCGATGTATCTGTGAGAGCCGGTAGAGGGCTGGGTTCCATATGTAGAGACCTAAGTGGATCCCATATGTGTAAAATACACGGTATAGCCTCATATTCCGTGTTTCCCTTGCAGACTTCCTGCTATTTTCTAAGAGGGTTACAGTCACCTGCAATCTTCCATATGTACCTAAACAGTTGTCCATATGTGTAAGTTCTTCCAAAACCTCATATGAGAAGGATGGGGCTCCACAATTTTGTCCCAAGTGGTACGGGTACGTTTTCCCAGTGTTATCCAGTCTTACTGAGTGGGTAGTGCCATAGCAGCAGTAGCTGGTTTTCTTTTGGTAGGCCCTGGACTACACCAAAAATAAGGGGTGCAGGAGGCTTCCACAGCACACTGGAAGGGGCAGTATCTGTGGCAGTAATTTGTCCTGTTGCAAGCTAATCTTTTTTGTAGCACATTTTTGTGAGATTCTATAGACTGGAAGTGACAGAACCTTCACTTGTCTCGGAAGCGTGTGGACAAATTGTATATAAAGCACTTGGGTAATCCAGTTTATAATAGATTTTTTTTACTGATATGTTTTAAGCATTTTAGTTGGGTCAAAGAGGTTTAATTCAGCTTGTATTCATGTTTAGTCTGCTTTATCAGTATACAACAATATGGAAGATATCTATATCCCATAGTGAGATATCGAACGAAAGAGAATTTTAGGTTACTTTCTTACGTAACCCTGGTTCTTTAAAAAAATAAGTGTGGTATCTCACTCTGTGTTCTGTACAGAAAAGAGATATGCAGAGAATGAAAAAACAGCAGGTAGCTGCAGTTTATATACTGGGAGATGGGACAATCTGATCGCTGCAGCGATTGGTTTGCTGTGATTGGCAGACGTGGAGTCATTGGTGCTTCCACAATCGGTCATGCCTAGGGTGTTCCCATAGTGAGATACCTCACTTCATGTTATCAGAGAACCATGGTTAATTAGTTACTTAATATAATCATATTTGGTGTGAACGGCCATGAATGCATGCCTATTAACAATCACATTCCTAATTATTTCAATATGATGAAATTTACTCCCATAATTCACACAAAGCATGATGGGATGTAGGTGAAGGGTATATACCAGTCATTATGCTGCACCATACACTAGAGATCCAGTGTTAAGTGTAATGAATTATAAAATAATCCTCAGTGGAAAGAGTAGCCTGTTGTTTAGAACAAGTTTGGTGCCGTTGACGAGGCTAATTAATATATTTTGTGTGTGTGTGGCAGAAACCTGCTGGCCAACCCATTCAACTGTAACTGCCATCTGGCATGGCTGAGCAGCTGGCTGAGAAACCGTAAGATTGTCACGGGAAACCCGCGCTGTCAGCGGCCAGCGTTCCTCAAAGAGATTCCCCTGCAGGATGTAGCGTTACCAGACTTCCGCTGCCAAGATGGTACACACTCTTCTCTTTATAAAGATTAATTTGACACACTGCATTATGTTTTTGATTGTATCACGGTATGTTGATTCACTGCCTCTGTCATTTTGATGTGGGCAGATCAAGAAGAAGCGAGCTGCACGCCGCCCGTCCAGTGTCCTACCGAGTGTACTTGTCTGGAGTCCATGGTCCGCTGTAGCAACAAACACCTGCATGTCTTACCCAAAGGAATCCCACGCAACGTCACTGAGCTGTGAGTCAAAACTCGGAACACAATTACACCTTTTGTCTTTCCAGCATCAAATACTTTTTCCCTCAAAAAAGATTAAATCACAACCAATCAAAACGTATCATGTTAATGTGGAGCAAGATGAGGAAACAATGAGGTTTCATAATGGACAGAAATACCCAGAGCAATTCACAGAGATTGAAACCCAGCAGCTGAGAAGATGTTACTTGTTTAGATACACTCAAAAAAATATGTATGCCTACATTTAAGACGTATTTAAATTGCATATAGAATTTGGTTATGCCATTCAAATACATGTATCTTAAATTTTAAAAATACTTTTTTGTTTGTTGCTGGTTACCAAAACTCGTTCATTTAAGATTCTTTCATAGCTCTTTAACTCTTTAATCATTCTTTAAAGATTCTTCTTAAGGTTAACAGATCTCTTATCACATCCCACATGGTTTGCACGCAGTGTTTCAGGATACTACAGTAGTTCATGAATATCTGAAATACAGATGATGATAAATCTGTGCTTAGACTTATCTTGATCTGGTTTTGGATTTCATCTGATTCAAAACACAAACAAACACAAAGATAAAACCATAAATGCGAAACCTTTCTTGCTGTATGTAATGTCAGCACTGGTCAGAGCTTTAGTGTTTGTGTGTGTGAAGCAGGAGTGTAATTAGTGTGGTTTTCAGTGGGAGTGACACACACAGACCGTCTGCAGATGCCTGTCATTCCTCTGAGTGTGAAAACCTCTCATTTGGCTAGAGCTCTCACTGAATCTGGCCAGGTGTGCTGTGCTCTCAGCCAGTCATTAAAGCGGTCTCCTCCTACCAAAACACCACAACCAGGTGATGAGAGGCCGTGTCAGTCCTGCCGAACGCCCAGCAGACTTTCACACACACACACACACACACACACAACCAAATAAAGAAGCATCATAAGAGTGGTTCATACAAGCCTTCTGAAGCCATAAGACGGTCAGAAACAGATAAATATGCAAATCTGTCCTCTGAATGGGTTTAACAGTGAGTTTGTGTCTGCAGGTATCTGGATGGAAACCAGTTTAGTGTGGTGCCGAAGGAGCTGTCCAACTTCAAAAACCTGCAGCTAGTGTATGCCTCGCTCTTAACGTTTCACAGACATGCATTCTTGGACAGGTTATCATTTTGGTTTGATGGGCATGTTGTGATCTTTTGTTTCAGAGACCTGAGTAACAACAAAATCAGCACGTTGACCAACTCTTCATTTGCCAACATGAGTCAGCTGACGACCCTGTACGTCCTCAACAACATGAATGTCATGCAGAAACTCAGCTGAGACACTGAATTCTCACTGCAGGATTTGTCTGATTTTGTCCTGCAGGATCCTGAGCTATAACGCTCTTCGCTGTATCCCGACTCTGGCCTTTGGAGGTCTTCGGTCTCTCCGCTTGTTGTACGTAGCTCTTTACAACCTAATATCAAGCACTAAACCTGTTTTTCCATCGCCTCCAACATTCAAGTAGGATAGTGTACAGAGAAAAGAACCCTTGTAATACTCTCCTCATGCTCTTAGTTTTGATTAGATACATTACATGCAGTCAGCGGTCACATATGGGTTCAAAACGTTCAAATATTTCAATGCATTCAAAGCTCAATATGGATCTGAAAATGCTCATCTGCATACACGAGTAAAAAAAATCACATCCTTTTCATACTAATCTACATGTTTTACTTAACTAGTAATGACTGCAACAAACAACATGTAATGAAACAATAAGCAGAGGTTGCGGTACAAAATACATTATTCAAAAACATTATGACTGGCTGTGATTTTGTTGCTGCGTCTCTGAAGATGACAGATAATTGTGTTAAGACTCCTGTTGCTCTACAGCTGTGTTGTCAGCTAATCATGAAGCAGGGAACAGTCTCTCTATGGTTATCCTGCCTATCATTTGTGCGTTCAGTAACCCAACACCAGCATCCCTGAATTCCTCAGAACCTGCAGCATGGAAACAGATAAACCTGAGCTCCGGCTGAGGGCAGCTGTCCAACAAGACCTGCAGAAAACACAGCTGTGCTCGTGCATGTTTATCAAGTCAAGTCATGTTCATCTGTACACTGCATTATTCAGCTCAGTTTAGTTCAGTGTTAAATCAGTTTATTTAACTAACAATGTTGATTCAGCAAAGTTTACCAATAATTAAACAAATTCAATTCCGCTATGAAGCAGCACTAAAGATGACAATAGTGGCATAAAACTAATTTTAAGATTAATGTATTTGAATGACATATTTTGATCTATTTGGATTACAGATTTAACACTAACTAGTAAACTAAGTTTGATAAATTAAACAGGTCAGATTTCTGTAATATTACTGACAAGTAACCAGGTTTATATATCTATCATGAATAAATCTGTTTCTCATATATTTTAATCATTTTAATAATATAATTGGAAATAACAATGTTCAAACTTTTAACGATGTAATTCACTGCAAAAAAAAAAAAATCTATATAGTTTTTTTTTTTTTTCGTCTGGAGTCTGGATGTTTGCGCTCGAACGTTGGTATCGATCCCTCTTTCAGAAGCAATCTTTGCACAACTCCAGCGCTGAACTGACCCTCGTTTGTGAGGCAGTCCGGTGTAAAATGTTAGCACTAATGTATAGGACTTTTTATTTTTATTTTGTGTTCTCAGCGGTCTATGGAGACCTCTGTGTTCGTTGGTTCATCCCAACACATGACACTTTTAATGGCTCTTTGGCGCTGACCCTGTATCTCCAGCAGCTACAGCAAGAGAACAGTAATGATGGACCGCTGCTTCTCACTCAGGGATGTTTATATGCTAACAGAGCAGAGCGTCACAAACGAGCGGGACTTTCACCGAGTATAACGTCATATTCTGGAACTGCTCATGTGGAGAGACTGGGATTGGGAATATAAAACAATGAGTGGGTGGAGTTTACCATTATAAGCTGGTTGTTTTCACACACTGTGGCCACACAACTGTGTTCAAACACCTTTAAAAAGTGATGTTTGCATTCTATGGCACCTTTACATAAATGTATCTTGGTTTTAGAATGTTTTGATATTTATACAGGAAAACAAAAAAATGCATCACATTAAGTTTATTAGGATGGGACTTATGCTTGTGTCTCTTGTGTCGTTCTAAGGTCTCTGCATGGTAATGACATCTCAGAGCTGCCTGATGGGATCTTCAACGACGCTGCATCGCTGTCACATCTGTGAGTAAAGAGACTAAACTAATGCTGATAATTCTGCACAGCTCATCCGGTCTGTTACGTCTGCTTTGACCTTAAGCTATGATTTAGAGAGCCGTGAATGCACATCAGTGCTTGTGTCTGCCAGGGTTTGTGCTCTTAGTGGTCAGTCTGTCTCGCCTCAGATCCATGAACCGTCTCGACATGTGATAAAACTTGGCAGAATAATGATTAATAGATCTAAATATTATTATATATTGAATATTTCTGCATTTTATAAAAGCATTAAGCCAAATGTGAGTGTGGGTTGCTGGGATTTTACAATGAACATTTAAATCCAAGCTTCACAAATGTCTAGTGGGTGTGGAACAGTAGACGATGACATAATTTTCATTTTTGGGTGAACAATTCCTTTATTTCTGGTAGATTCACTGTAATACAAAGCCTCTTGTGCAGTTTGTCTTTATTTTAGGGGAGTTGAATAGAATTCAAACAGGCTTTGTTTGGCCAACAGCTGTGTGTTTAGGACATCTACAGCGCCATCTAGCAGCAATGATGATGGAAAACAGCTCCTCTGAAACTTCTCCACTTCCCTTTCCATAGAAGACATTAGGGTTCCTTGAAGATATAATGTTGTATCAAGACTGGCTGATCAATAAATAATAAGAAAATAAGATTTTCTTATAAAAGTGATCAAATGTAGCATGGCAAAAAAATATGGTTCAAATTAAAGGCAATTTTTTATGAACGTGAGTATTTTGAACCAAAACATTTAAGTGTTACATAGCTCATTAAATCATTCTCGGACGTAATGCTGACAGAGAACTGGACTTGTTACAATATTCAGGCCTTCACTTGAATGAGTGATTTTTGCTGAGAAAAGAGCAGGAAAATGTCAAGCAAGTAATCGTTTCGTCTCACACAGTAAAACACAGCCTGCAGCAGTGAAACACACGGATGTACGAGTTATCAAAAGTGTCATGAATTCACACACTTTCAGAATTCAGATGCTGTCCTCTCCTCGTTCCCTATGCTGCTGGGCCTTTCACCCCACTTTAACTCTCTCAGAGAGGATTTTATAGAGACGTTAAAGGAGGTCGTCCTGCTGGAGTTAAACAGGACGGATGTGATCACGAAGGGCCAAGAAGAGTCAGAGCCGTTTTAAAGTTATGGAGGACATACTTTGTACTAGAAAACCACATTTATTTTTGCAACCCTGCATTTAAGCAAAATTGCCTAATTTTAGAGATAGGAATGACAAGTTTTTACTTTTTATTAAATATGTGTTTTTCTTCTTTCAATAGTAGTAATAGTGATCATTAAGACATAGAAGTATATCTATGTACTTATTTATGCTGTGTACTGTACATTACACACAGACAGGGCTTGTTCAGTGCATCTGATTTTGGTTGTCTAAAAACTATCTGTATTTGTTTAATGCTGGATGGTGTGTGGTTGCTCTCAGAGCCATTGGTGCGAACCCTTTGCACTGTGACTGCCGTCTGCGCTGGCTCTCTGACTGGGTGAAAACTGGCTACAAGGAGCCTGGCATCGCACGCTGTGTTGGACCGCACGGCATGGAGGGAAAATTACTGCTCACCACCCCGGCCAAGAGGTTCGAGTGTCAAGGTAAACATGCTCTGAGAAAGACACTCAGATTCCCGTCGTGTGTCCTTGGGGGAGTTTTGAGGGGTTTTATTCTGCATCTGTCAGGGCAGTAAGGGTGGTTTTTCTGTGTGTGCAGGTGAAGTGGACGCTGCTATACTAGCGAAGTGTAACCCGTGCATGTCGAAGCCCTGTCTGAACCACGGCAGCTGTGAGGCCGATCACACGGACGGCTACAGGTGTCGCTGTTCAGAGGGGTTTAAGGTGAGCACACAAAACACAAGCAGTGTGAATCCTGATAGACAGACATGAAACGTTCACACATTTCCTTTCACACACAGGGCAGGAACTGTGAGACGCCGCTCAATGCTTGCGTCAGTGAGCCCTGTATGAACGGAGGAACATGCCACATGTCTGGAGAAGAGGATGAAGGCTTTAGGTGAGTCTCAACATGTTTTTCTTATCATTTATTAATGTGGGAAGAGGTTGAAAGCATGCATTAAATGGTTATTTGTTGTGCCAAATTCAATCTACTTTCTTTTTTTTTGCCATACATTCTTTTTTTTCTTCTAGAATAAGCTGCAAAAGCACAATTATTTCTTATATTCTATGTTTTGCTTTTCAGGTGAAATTTGACCTGGAAGTGTTCATGAAATTCATTCTTGGTACTTAGGAAGCTTGATCCTCCTTTAAAAATGCCGCATTTGTGTTTTCTCAGCTGTTCATGTGCTGCAGGCTTTGAAGGCCCCACATGTGACATTGACACTGACGAGTGTAAAGACAATGACTGTCAGAACGGAGCAACCTGCATAGATGGGATCAACAATTACACCTGTTTATGTGCCCCTTTTTACACAGGTACACGTTACTTCCTGAACACATACATTAATGTTATTGTTTTTTAAATCAAAACTGTAGTAGAATTTCTAAAGAGGACTATCGAAATAAAGTGTTACCACAAAGAATATTCGGTTGCACTTTATTTTACAGCATGTTTACTGGGTAATGTAAGTTATATGGGTTAAATGTTAGGTTTAGGGTTAGTATTTAGTTGTTCACTAATGTGGAACAGGACTGAAGAATAAAGTGCTACCAATTTGTCTTTTCTCTCAAACTCTTGTAAGCCCATAGTTATGACACCAGACTTACAGACTGCACTGTTTGTGTGTGTGTGTGTGTGTGTAGGGGAGATGTGTGACGATATGGAGGACATGTGTGCTTCTACACGCAGTCCCTGCAAGCACCAGTCCACCTGCTTCATCACAGTCACTGGCCCAAAGTAACCTCACCTCCTTTGACCTAGTAGCTGAGTAACTTTCTATTAACCAAATGATCAATTGTTTTCAAAGAGCTCTATAATGGTTGCACACGTGTTTGATGTAGGTGTATATGCGCACCTGGTTATGTGGGTGATGACTGCAGTATGAACTATGACGACTGCAAGGACCACAGGTGTCAGAATGGGGCACAGTGTGTGGACGAGGTTAATGGATACTCCTGCGTTTGCCCCAAGGCCTACAGGTCAGTTCTTTACACCTCTTTACAGTTTAACATCTGTGGAGTGAACCCCAGTTTATCAGTGATCCAGAATTGCACTTCATCTTCTGATAGACTGAAACTAATGTCAGACGATTTGTTTGCAACTGTTTTTCTTTCTATTACCTAAATACATTTTGCTAACCAGTGAACTTTTAGCAGTGTACCTTAATCACACACTGCAGCTGGAGTTTCTTGCGACAGAGGTAGAAAGTACTTGTTATCCCTGCGGAGATACTTTGGAGTGTAAAGCATTCAGAGAGATTGCTCTGCCTCCTCCCATCACTGTCTGTCCTCAAACCCACGAGATACAGACAACACTGCAGCAGACTTTTAATTCTGGAGGGATTTTATCTGACGCAGTAAGTGAAGAAGTGTGGACGTGGAGTGCACTTTTAATGTTGCTCCTACATCTCCATAGGATGAATGGCTTTTGCTGTGGTATTACTCCACTCATAAGTCAATTTGGATAAAAGTTGTCTCAGTTTAGTGTCTGAGCAAACTCTTACTCTTTTTGTACTTACCATTATTAAACTTGAACTAAACAGATGAAGATCATTTGGGACCATTGGGGAAACTGATTAATTACCTTGAAAGCATTTCAAGTCAGTTTAGAATATGTTAATTTATGTCATGTTCATTCCTCAGATTGTCTGGTTTAACTTCAGCTACCACTCTAGAAACTCCACTGTACTGCTAGGAGACTTCAACAAACATGTTTGTGACAATGGCGAAACCCAGAGGGAAGTGATTAGGAGGGATGGACTGCCTGATCTAAACCTGAGCAGTTATATGTTATTGGATTTCTGTGCTCTTCATGAATTGGCTACAACAAACACCATGTTTATACATAAGGTTGTATATAGGAATGTAATATTGTACCATCTGACTTCTTTTAGACAGAGGTAAAGAGAGGAGCAGAGCTGTCAACTGATCATGACCAGACAATGAGTTTGGTTAAATAGAGAGGTAGACACAGGTAGTGATGAAGGCTGTCAATCTGAAGGTGGAGGTCTTTCAGGAATGGTTACCCTTTCTGGGGTGATTTGGCTGTCTGGCCACAGTAGTTCCAGAGGCCAAAAAGCTCAGATAAGCCGTTGTGAAGTACTTTTGGTCAGCCTCAATGAGGTTGTGGCAAACCATCAGATGGCTTAGGCAGTGGAGGTATTGACTGGTCCAAGTTAATTAGGTCCAGGAACTGCTGAGATCTCAGTCTGAGTCTGAAGGTGGAAGGAACTCTTGAGGAACTTCTGAACCCAAAGTAAATGTCAACTATTCTGTTTATGATATTTATGGATGGGATCCCAAGGCACAGCAGAGGAGCAGAAAGTTTCCAGGTGGGGAGCTGGGCATTTATTAATTGTGACCTTCCTTGAGTGGGATAAGGGTCTGTGCTTCCATATCTGGGGCCATGGTTCTCAGTCAGAAAGAGGCGTATTGTACTCTTTAGTTAGGAAATGATTTGCCTCCACGTGACATTGCTGGGTGGATCAAGGCAGTGGCCGGAGTAATGCAGTCATTATACTGGGCTGTAGTGATGAAGAGTAAGTTGAGCATGTGGACAAACCTATGCTCCAATCTCATCTATGGTCATGAGCTTTCGATAGGGACCAAAAGAGCAAGATTGCAGATTAGGTGATGGACTAGAGATGATGTGAAGTGAACAATGTAAGTATTGCTTAAACATCCTCCTCATAATACTTTATAATACTTAGTTAAATGACTGAATGCTGTGTTGTGCTGTAATGTTTATGGTTGTTTAGTGATTTTTACGCTCTCGGCTGTGGCGGTGTAACAGCTTTCTTCCGTTCCATTTGCAGCTGTTGCTTAAATGTCCTTAATGTTTGATTGTGTGCCTGCCATTATATACAACAGTGATTAAGACCTTCGGGGGTAAAGACCCAGACAATTGAAGTATGTGCCTCTTATGTCATAGCCTAATGTTTAGCGATTTTAACTCGTAATCCAAAGGCTGTGAGTTTGAGTCTCGGGCCAGCAGGAATTGTAGGTGGGAGGAGTGAATGTACAGCACTCTCTCCCACCTTCAATACCACGACTGAGGTGCCCTTGAGCAAGGCATTGAACCCCCAACTGCTCCCTTGGCACCGCAGCATGAATAGCTGCCACTGCCCCGGGTGTGTGTTCACTGCTGTGTGTGTGCTCTTTGGATGGGATAAATGTAGAGCACAAATTGGTGAGTATGGGTCACCATACTTGGCTGTATGTCACTTTACTTTCATGAAGCATCTCTTACAGATGCTCAGAGACATGCTCATGACAATCACAATTAGATTTGAGATTATCAAAACTGACCTGAAACATTTTGTGTGCAGTGGACAGCTTTGTGAAGTCCCATCTACTCCGCGCTCTCTCTGCGACTTGGCTGACTGTCAAAACAATGCCCCCTGTGTGGAGCGGGGGGGCCATGCTCTGTGTCAGTGCCTGGAAGGGTTTGGTGGACCACGCTGTGAAAAGTTGGTCAGTGTCAACTTTGTGGACCGAGACTCCTACCTGCTACTGAGTGACCTGAAGAACTGGCCTCAGGCTAACATCACGCTACAGGTATTCAACAAAACTCAAACTTTAAACAAACACTGGATGAAATCTGCCAGTGTTATTGTTTACAATTTTTCACATGGCTTGCAACATTCAGAACTAGTAAAAAACAAGTGGAAGCGCTTTATAACAGGTAACCAGTGTAGCAATGAGGTTCATTTCTTGGCATTGACAAACTAGGCTGACACTGCAGTCAGGTATGTTCTGGTCATCAACTGAGGATATATGACCTATTTTGGTTCTTTTCTCAGGTGTCCACAGCAGAAGATAATGGCATTCTTCTGTACAATGGGGACAATGACCACATTGCTGTGGAGCTTCATGAAGGTCATGTTAAAGTCAGCTATGACCCTGGCAGCCAACCAAGTCATGCAATCTACAGGTGATCTGGAGTTTTGAGCTGTATTTTTATTTAATTCCATTGAAATGTGGGCATACAGGGATATTACTAATTATGAAGATTACTGATAACTACATTTCATTTTCAAAAGATCAAGTGATTCTGTATTTTCCACTCAGCAGCTGACTACAAATGGAACATTTATAAAGCTTAAATGCCATTTAACTTTCACATCAGATATCTTCCATGCTTAATTTACACAGTACTGAGACCATCAATGATGGTCAGTTCCACACGGTAGAACTGGTGACCTTTGACCAGATGGTGAACCTTTCCATAGATGGTGGTATCCCAACCACCATGGACAGCTTTGGTAAAGTGCAGCCCTTGAGGGGAGAAGCTCCACTATATGTGGGAGGTAGGAGTGCACCAAGGATATCTGCCTACATCACAGCTAAAATCATTGTACAATACTGTCAATCACGACTGTGCACCTATAAACCAACCTAGACACAACACATGCTCTCCGCTCGATTGCTCTTGAAATTGGCTAGAATCAACAAATCAGTATACCCAGGTTTTTCAGATCCGGTCCTAGAGGGGCCACTGTCCTACAGAGTTTAGCTCCAACCCTTGTTAAATCCACCTACCTGTAATTTTCCAGTAATCCTGAAGACCACGATTCACTTATTCAGGTGTGTTTGATCAGCGTTGCAGATAAACTCTGTATATGACAGTTGACCTAAAGGAGCAGGATTTATAGAGCCTGACATATATCATTAATGATAACTGAATTCAAGTGGCATTAGTGTTTTGCTACACGTGTTTGCTAACTGGTCTCTTCCCAACTCTGCTTTTACAAAATTTTCTCACTGAATCAGGCATGCCGGTCAGTGTCCACCCCATAGCTCCCCGCGTCTGGCAGATCCAAAACAGCTCCAGTTTTCACGGCTGTATTCAGAACCTTTACATCAATAATGAGCTACAAGACTTTACCAAAACCCAGATGAAACCTGGTGTGGTGCCCGGATGTGAGCCCTGCCGAAAGATATACTGCCTTCATGGTATTTGCCAACCCAACACCGCCATTGGCCCTGTATGCCACTGCCAGCCCGGATGGAGTGGGCAACACTGTGACCAGCCTTCGGCGAACCCCTGCCTGGGCAGCAAGTCAGTCAAATCCTTGAGGTGAAATAAGCAGACTGGCCTGAGGAATATGTTATGCTTTAATTAATTCATTCTCTTTACACAGGTGTGTTCATGGGAGATGTATTCCAATGGACATGCAGTCGTACCGCTGTGAGTGCCAGGAGGGTTTTCATGGAGCCCTGTGCAACCAGCAGGAAGAGCTCTTCAATCCATGCAGAAAGCTTCAATGCAAACATGGTCACTGTCAGATATCTGACACAGGAGATGCCTACTGTCATTGTGAGATGGGCTACAGTGGAGAACATTGTGACAAAGGTAAGAAAACATAAGCACAAACCTTCAGGCATATGGTCATTGTCAAGCATTCTGTTTCTGACAAGATAAAGCATGGATAGCTCCTTTACTATTATTAAATTACTTTTTTATGCTATTTGATGAGTAACAGTCCATTGTGAATTTGACTTTCATGTTGTTTTAGAGTCTGAGTGCCACGGGGAGCCAGTGCGGGACTTCTACCAGGTCCAGCGTGGTTACGCCATCTGTCAGACCACTCGCATGGTGTCGTGGGTGGAGTGCAGCGGTTCCTGCGACACCGGCTCCTGCTGCGCCAGTCAAAGGATGAAACGCAGGAAATACACTTTTGAGTGCAGCGATGGCACGTCCTTCAGCGAGGAGGTTGAAAAGACCATCAAGTGTGGCTGTGTGGGGTGCATGTAGAACACACCCACTAGCATCACCACCTCATCACAGTCTGACAGATCCGCAGAAAGAGCCATCACAAAAAGTCAACAGAAATAGATATCTTTCATTGGGTATACAGAGACATACGCCCCGTCCCATCACACTAACCCCCACCCTTTTATATTTCCACCACAGCCTGAAATTTTAACTCCATTTCTTTCTTTTGTAAGGTCTCAGAAAGGTAAATTAACAGCAACTCTGCTGAGAGGAAGGCAAGCGAGGTGGCCCCTGGCTTGTTTAAGCCCAAAAGCAGGACAGTAGTCACGCATTAGAAGAAAATGATGGTCTTTTTGACTCTCTGTGCAGTGCAGGACATGTATTTGAGCACATAAGACTCTGTAATGGTGATGAAAGGAACATTCACATTTCCACCATGCCTGAAAAAACTATATGATTATATCTGTGTGGAAGAATACATCCTCAGAGACATGCTGGTAAAGTAGAACGTTTGAAACCAGATATGCATGGAACGACATGCTGTCTAACCAGATATTTCCAATCATTTTGTGTTATGGATGGCACATGGGACTCTTCCATGTGTCTCTGCCCTATTTCCACTGCAAATAACATCATTAATAAACTACATGGGTGGCCAAAAATACCCAACAGCCTTCCATGGGAAAGTGTGAAGAGCTCTGCGAAGCTCCTGGTGCCATAATATAGAGTTATGTTGTTGGAGGGGAGCTTCTTAACAATATTTCGACTTCTGATATATCGAGTAAATGAAAGTCAAGCAAAAGGATCCATTCGATCTATTCCATACAGTGTTTGTCATTCCATTACCTCAAACAGAGAACTCTACAGAATGTAAGGCAAAGCTGAAATCAAGCGCTAGATAGATCTCATCACAGTTTTCTAAGATGCATGCTCATTGTCATGTGATGTCTGGATTGTGGTTAATATTAGTACTGCTGAGCAGAAAATAGAACATCGCTTATCAAAACACTGCTAAATATGCGACGCCACTGCAGTTTTTTTTTTTTTTATATATTGGTCAGTGTTGAAACTGTTTGAGGGGTACAATATGACTATGGGTTATGACCACAACACTGTACACACCTCTTGGAAGTGACAGTTCTCCCAGTAACAGTAATGATTTCCCAGATTCCACCATGTTCTCTATTTGATTCCTACAGTATTACCTCTGCAAGCTCCTGCGTTCATGAAGGTTTGCAAATTGCCACAAACATCGTCCTAGAATTAAAACGTAAATAAGTGCAGTTTGGCTTATTTCAATTAATTTTGGTGGGTGTTTGTTTTCGCTTTGATTTCCTTTTCCTAACTCCCTAGACCTTCACTTTATACAGAATGCTTAACAGATTCTAATATATATTTGTATTTCATTTTGGTATAGTATTTTTATATGTTAAAGAATAAATTTGTGTTTTCGGGATTTTAGTGACTTTTGGTGTTTTATTCGGTCATTTAATTCACTTTGATTATACTGGCTACAGTGGTTTAAAACTGGCCAAAAGCATAGATAATTATTAGCCTTTTAGCCTTATTGTAATAGGAGCCAGTGTTGATCGTTTTGGAAGTTTTTTTTTTTTTTTGGTAAATGTTGTCTTCCATGTGAATACATTTAAAATATCTTTGTGATTGATTTTATAATTATTTATTTTAAAACCTTTCCAGATAGAAAGCTGAAATTTCATTTATGAGTACGCTGATTCTGAGTTGTGAACAAAGCCAAGAGAAAAAAGGGGTCGTTGAGATAAGGCATTCAATAAGGGTAGCTACCATTCAGTCCTCTTAATATTAAAGAGCAAGTCAACAGCCCCGACCACTATTAATGGTTTCTGTGATTAAGCGCAGGAGAACATACACAACTTGATTAATACTTGAGAACAACAGTACTTTAATCCACCATACATTGTCCCGCATGGTTGTTTTCTTCAAAATGTCATCCTGTTTTGTTACACTTTTGTGGATACTTATTGCTCTTATTGTACACTGGGGTACTGGGAATGAAAGACGAATCACTGGAAAAGGTTAGAGACTTTTCCTGTAGATTTATTTCATGGGTCTGAGCTAACCTTGTGCCAGTCACAACCATCGCATCATGAACTCAAGAACATTTATTGTGAAAGATACTGTCGCTGTTGCATATAGCACATTTAAGAGCTCTTGCTGTTTATTCTTCTGATGTTACGTTGATGGTTACAAAGACTAACTGCAGTTACTCTGAATGTAAGTAGCGCCACCAAAATGTTTACTGAACTTCCTCCTTTTTCATTCATTAAAATGTGTGATTATATGAGTGTCTATGTCTGCTTTATCAAAACCACATACATTTATAAAAAGCAGAATATTTGGCTCTTGGCACATTCATGATCCAGCCAAACAAATCTGAGGCAAAAAAAAACAACAACAACACTTGAGAAGCAAAACCACTATAAATAATCAAAATTATTCAACCCCTTTGACCTGTAAGGCATTTTGCTGCGGCGAACAAAATTTTATGAAAACAATTTAACAACGGCATCAGTAAAGTATTAGAGAAAGTTTGTTAATACACTTTCGAGTGATTCTGAGAATGGAACACTGATGAATCATGATGAAATTCAAATTGGCTCTAAACATTTATGTTCAAAATTATTCAAACCCCCGAAACTCAAATTTTGCTCAGAATCTTTTATTTTTTTTAAATCACCAATAAAAGCTGTAAGTGCTTAGAAGCTACTGGCACCTCTCTACTAGTCTTGGCCCATTCATCGCCTGAGAAAGCTTCCAGATCACTGATAATCTTTGGTTTTCACATTCACCACTGCTTTCTTTAAATTCAACCAGATATTTTCAATGAGAATTAAGCTTGGAGACTGAACAGGCCACTCAAGAACCTTCTATAACTGATCCCTGAACCAAGCAGAAGTAGATTTGGATGTGTACTTTGGGATGACTGTCCTGCTGGAAAGTCCATTGATCATCAGCTTCAGTCTTTGCACCGAAGGCATCACAATTCATGTCAAAATGGCCTGATACTTCAAAGAATCCATGATGTCCTTCATACAGTCATGATTTCCACTTCCTGCTACAGTAAATAAACCCCATAACAGGACTGATCCACCTCCAAGTTTGATGATGGAGATGGTGTTCTTCTCCTTATGAGCTTTGCCTGTTTTGCAGCAGACACACCGCTGATCCATGGGTCCAAAAAGTTCCAGTTTGGTCACATCACTCCATAAAACATTCCTCCAGAGCTCCACGGGTCTACACAAATGAATTTGGTCAAGTTCAAGTCTGCCTTTTGTTCTTCTTGATCAAGAGTGGTATTCATCAAGATGTCTCAATATGTAGGCCATACATGTCTAGTGTTCTTCTTACACGCTGCATTGAAATGGTTTTCCTCCTTTCATCGGGTCATCTTGTCAAGTCTTTGGCTTAACATTGTAGATTTTTTTCAGTTGCTCTGATTAAACATTTTATGATATTGTGCTTTTTCTTCAACACTCTCAAAGGTTTTCTGGTAAAACACACTTTAAGCTTAGGAATAAGACTGAGAACTGTCTCTCTAGGAACTTTCAATGTCCTGGAAATCTTCATATAGCCTTAGCCTTTCTAAAGTAATACAATATTTATTGTCTTTAGTTTTTGTGAGATCTCTGTTGACATTTTTGCTACTCAACTTCAGCACATGCATGGGCTAACTGTATGTATGTGTAACAGCTCAAGCTAATTCTGTTTTTAATAGAGTTTCTAAAGGCTTAATTGTGTTTTGAGGCCGTTTTATTCCCCACCATGCAAATAAGTGATTTAAAAACAGCAATGTTGAATTGGGCTTGAATAATTATGACATAGCAGAATTATAAAAAAAATCTTGTAACTCAAATATTAAATTATATATTGACAATATCACTTTTAATATGCCAGTGAACTGTAATAGATGCCATTTGTATTTTATCCTGGATCTTCAGAAAAGCTTGTATTTGTAAAGTACTGCAGTCTCTGATGGGTTGAGTAATTTTGATTGCAACTGTATTATATATATATATATATATATATATAACTGGTTTCTACATGCATTTTTCGGAACAAAATAACAGTTAAGCAATGATCTTCACTGCACTGCTCTTTAACTTATTCACATGAATCAAATCATTTCACTGATTCTTGAAGCTTGTCCAGATTACCACACCACTCACCCAGCTCCAAATATACCCCAACATTTGAAAATGCATCAATGACTGACACTTTTACATAATATTACATAATATTTCCTACTTGCACAACTCAAAACATATAAATGAGGTATGGTCTTCTTTGTTCCTGGTGGTGGTTTAAGTAAACTACATTTCAAACTGCTTCCAAGTCAAAAAGTAAAACAAAGTGTTAAAATATAGTTTTATATATTACTACAACAACATATAGTTAATCTCATGTGGTTATCTCCAACTAGCCAAATCCAGTGGATTTAAACATATTTTCGCTAATGTAACCAGGATTAGAAAATCTGTCATCTTGGATGTTTATTTTTGTAAAACTGCATCAGAAATACAGCGGTTTAAAGATGTTTGATACCATAATGCATAATGACAGAAACTTGTGCATATGTTCCTATGTACATATCAGCTGAAAAAAAAATTATACATGTAGACAATGAAAATATGAACTACTACATACTTGAACAAAATTAAAAAGCTATTAAAAACAAGCTTTGATCTTATAAAGACATTTTTGACAAATTTCTCATCTATGTGCAAAAAGAATGAGGCTTTATTTCTTGAGGCAACCTCAATCACTTATAAATACAGATAAGAAAAAGGCACATTATTCAGGTTACAAAGCCACTTTTGATTAGCTAAAATTATTAACTGTTTAGGATCATTCCTTAAATAATATCTGGTATCTCAATAGTACAAGCTGTTGTAATAATAAGCTATTCAACATAACAGTCAATCAAACAAGTGAGATATTGGGTTATTTATAACCCAGGGGAATCAAACTCAATTCCTGGAGTGCCAGAGCCCTGCAGAGTTTGGATTCAACCCTAATCAAATGCACCTGATTCAACTAATCAAGTCATTCGGGCTTATTTGAAAACTATATAGTATGTGTGCAAGGGTTGGAACTAAACTCTGGCAGGACTCCGGCACTCCAGGAATTAAGTCTGACACCCGTTTATAACTCATATTTAAAATTCCCAATGGGAATCAGAACCTTTATTGATTTTTACATTATTGGCTCCATCAACAATAACAAGAAAGTAAGTCTTTTTTTCATAAACAAATAGATTTCTTTAAGCATAACTGGAAAATGTTTGACACTGAAAAGAAATAACTCTGGAAAATGTCTTTACCTGAACTACCTAACAATGACAAATCTCTCTCAGATGACAATAAATTCAAAGCTCCAAAAATGTACTGCCAAGCTTAAAAAAATATGTTATTGTTTTTAAAAGCATCAGCACCCCTTGTTCTTATGAAACATATCTACATGAGGTTCTAGTACCTATACACATTGTTCATGGTTTTGAAGTCCTAGTACGTTTTGTGGGTGTGACCAGTGGTTCCAAGCCTCGCTTCGTGGAGGATTTGGGAGAGGCATTCTGTGAAGGGATGCCTTCCATCTTTCTTTGTGACCTAGTTAACACTTGGTCTTCCAACATCAGAGGTTTAATGTCAACATCTAAAGATTGTGATTCTAAATTATTAGGGCCTTTTTGAAACACCAGTCTTTTTGTGTCAACTTTACTGGTCCCACTTGCTTTTATTTGCTGTGCCTTGTCAGTTCCAGCTTTGATCGGTCTCTGTTTTTTACTAAAGATGTTTGCCGAGGCGTTCTCACCGATAACTTTTGTCATTCTTTTGAGTGCCTTCAACCTCTTTGGAGAGGCACGGTCTTTATGACACTGGTTCCTTTTTAAACCCCTTTGTTTGAGGGCAGAGTTTGTTTTTGCAGTCTTGGTCAGAGATGAGATCCTCTGAACCACAGACTTCGACCCTTTACATGTCGGCAGTTTTTGTTTGTTGTCTTTCTTTGGAATTATTGCCGACTTGAGATGAGCACCTTTGAAAGTTTTCTCTTTGCATTTCTTGTTTTGCTGAACCTGAAGCTTCTCACGCATGTTGGAATATTTCCGAAGAATTCTAGCACTGGCTGGGTTTTTCGCACTGCCTGCGGTCGAGGCCAGGCTCTCGGGAGTCTGTGCCGGTGTCACTCCAGCAAGACTCTGTGCCTTTGTACAGATTCGTGTGGCAGTCGTCGGTTCGTGCTTGACTTTACTCCTCATCACAGAAATACCCTGACCTAAAGCTTTAGCAAGTAGCCTTTGATTCTTGGGGGTGTTCTTCACCGGTGATGCAATAGCAAACTTTTTCAGGTGCTTCTTCAACCGTTCGGCCTGGAGGCTTGGAAATATCCCATGAGAGGAACCCGCTCCTGCTGCCGAAGAGTGAAAGCACAACTGTGTTTCAGAAGGAAGTCTGGTGTTGACCTTTTTAACAATTACAAGTGATTTTGTTTCAGTTGACTGCAGGAACCACCTGCAGATACTGGGCAAATCAAAGGGCTTCATGAATAGCATTTGCACAGGGGATAACTTTTGTTGTTCCAATGGCCGTGACTTTCGTACTCTGCGTTTGCTTTTCCATATTTCTTTAAGCCGGTCTGCCTTGTTTTTGGGTTTTAGTGCAGGCTGGCCCTCCTTGTCCATTGGAACCCAACTTTTGTGCATTTTATCAAACTTTGAATTTAAGTTTGAAATCAACTGCTGGTGTTTTTCCCGCCTTAGTGCATCCAAAAATTTAGGGGGACTGCAAACAATAGGTTCAGTCGTCTGAAGACTAGCTAGGTGGAAGGATTCATCTGGCAAAGTTGATGAGCCTCTTATTTGGGACTCCATATGCTTCTGATTTTGGATTTTAACGTTTGAACTAAAGGGGCTCTCTTCAGCTTCTCCACTTGAAGATGCTGAAACCTTTAGTTGTCTCAGAGGATGTTTATTTCTATTATGGGCTGTTGTTGAGCCACATGCCTGTTCAGTATTAGATGCATTCCCTCTTCTCAAGGACATGCGTCCAGGGCTCTCTGATGCATCTAAGATAACAGATTTGTTGTTGCGGGACTGTTCTGCAGTTAAACTGGCACTGCTTCTTAAGGGCATGTGTCCACTGGCCTCGGTTTTTCTACAGGTAGTACTGGAGTGTGAACTGACAGGTTGTTTACTGAAACTTTTAATGCAACTTTTAACAAGAGAATCTTTGATAACAGTCGGTTTAATTGAGCTAATAGTTCTACTTCGAAGAGGCATATGCGTCACTGCCTCGGAAGATGTACACAAATCTCTGTTAGCTGCTTGCTCACTAATAGAGCTGCTCCTTCTAAAAGGTATCTGTCCTTGCTTCTCTGAACGGCCTTCTGTCGGAGTGATCAACTTTAAACTTGGTGCTTCAGTGTTACTTTTGCTTCTCAAAAGCATATTTTCAGAACTTGGTAGCGACTTTTTAATGGCTGAACAGGGTCCGCTATCAGACATCTCAACAGGACTACTTTTATTTCTAAGTGGCATTTTATCAGTGCTTTCAGAGGCTTGATTGTTCTGTTTGTGGTGTTTTCCACTCTCTGAAGTGGAGGAGGTGGTGCTTACAGTCTCTGGAAGAACATCATGTGACAAAACATTTGGCAAATCATTATTTACTTTAACGTCTGGACTCGAATGCTCCTCTCTACCAACAGCTATTGCAGTTCTTGATTTCGGTCTCATTTTGACTGCATGATCCACAACCAGACCGTTACAAGGTTTAGCAGACGGGAGCTCCTGTGTTGATTCAAGTATGTCAACAACTTTCAAATCAGGCTCCTGCTCAGTATGTACATTTGTTTCAGTAGAATGAGTCTTTGGGCTTTTATCATTGGCATGATCAAGTTCAGACGCACCACACTTCATGGATTCTTTTATTACATCAACACTGCCTTTTGAACTTCTACTACGCAAGCATCTGTCTGAGGACACTGAATGGTTTGCATGCAAACCTTTTGAAGTATGCTGATCCACATCCTTTTTACATTTGACAGGCATTTGTACAGTAGAGACTTCAGTCAGGTTGGACACCACTGAATCCCCTTGATTCTTCACTGGTAGTTCGGAAGAGTTCACTGTTTGGAAATTACTTTCAATGTCGTGCAAAACTTGTTCCCGAGCACCTCTATCCTCCTCAGTGTTTGCCTTTATTTCTGATGCCTCTGATTGTTCCTGGAAATCTGCTGCAGTCTCGGCTTCTGTGTTTTTTTTTATTTCTCTCTCACCTATCGGCTCCATGTGGACTTCATCAGCAGAGCACTCTTTGGCCATGTTAGGGGACACATGGATCAGTGATGGCTCCAAAAATGTATTCTCATGCTCCGGCTTTCTTTCTGTACCACATATTACTACTTCTGGCATGGGCCCAATTTGGGAGTCACATCCGTCTTTCTGTACAGTGAGTTCTGTTGTTTCAGTAGTTTCTTCTACCATGTCCATGCATTTTCCTTGCACTACTGCATTCAGAGTATCTAGTTGCATGGTTAATTCACTCTGTTTACCTGACGGTTCACTGATAATATGGCCATTGCTTTCAATTTGACCCGTTAGACTGGTTTCAACCATCAGACCCAGACTGGTTACTTTCATGACATCTCCAGGCATTTCATTCTCCACTATCTGCTCCGATGATAACTTTGGAATAACATTTTTCATGCAGTCGCCTGCAAAAGGTGCGTTTACAAGAGGAACACTGCCTGACTTAGAAAGGACCTGCTTTGGAGTCACTGAGGTGTGCATGTCTGGCATACGAGCTGGACAATTCCCACTAGAATCGTCTATCAATTTACTAGCTAATGTACGGACTGTTTTTAGTTCCAAGTACTCCTCCACATATCTGTGTCCTCTTGTGCTCTTCCGGGCATTTTGTCGTGGATGCAGCCTATGACGAGATTGAGGCTGACATTCTGTTATTGATTTTCTAATATAAACTAGGTCACAATGGCTCATTTCAGCATCATTTATGATACAACTTAAAGAGCCATTCCTTTGCCTAAGACAAGAACCTTTTCTGCTTTTCCTGGCTGTTCTTGGGGATATTGGTAAAACAACATTCAATGTCTTTTGAAATGTGGAGGGCTTTACAACAGCAACTTCATTTTGTGCAAAAGAGCAAGTCTGTGCTAACGGGCCTGCATGCTCATTCTCTGCAGTACAAGTTGGCAAGCATCGTTCAGCACTGCATAGACACTTCTTTACAGAATTGATACTGGGAATTTGTTGACTGCTTGACCCCAACTCTTTTTTTGCTCCCAGATTATCAGTAGTTGTCTTTGTCGTGACGAGAACTTTAGGACTTACATTTCCACACTCAAAACCTTTTTCACAAGATGAAGATGACAAAACTTCCAACTTGCTAAGGTCTTCTTGTTTTTCAGTTCGTACACGGGCAGTACTGGAAACAACAGCCTTTAAAACCTCGGCAATGGGCTTTGGACTTTTCCTGACAGATGACCCTTGAGTCTTACTAATGCTCGCAGCAGCATCCACAGCGCATGTTCTCTCAGACCTGGTTTCAAATGATGCACGACTGTAGCTGGTTGTCGCCTGCTTGTCAGACAAATCTGGAGTGGGTACTTGGAATTGGTCGGAAATAGCCACAGCCTTGACTTCGCTTTGTAAGAAGCCTAATGCTTCGAATATTTGGCGCTGGTGATGCAAACATAGCTTTGACATGAACTGTTCCAAAGTGGACACCACCTGTAGATCTCTTACTTGGGCAAGACTCAAGTCGACAGATTCCCTGAAAGACCAGGCAAAAAAATTAGACATATATAGGAACTTTCTAAACTGCATAAGAAAATACATGATTGGACATGATAAGTAAACAATACATATAAAACTGGTAGAAACAGACTGTATCCTGCTTTACCTTTTGACCAAATGTGTAGCTGGGCTGACATCAGAACTCCTTGAAGATGTATGAGTTTTGTTCAAATTCTTCTTAGTAGAAAGATCAAGAACTCCATCTAAAGAGACAAATCATTCAAAGGTAAGATGACTGGACTTCTTTTGAACTAGTAGCTCTTACTGTATTCATAATCCTATACTGTACCTTGCTCAAAATCCTCCACTTTGACCTTTCTCAGAGAGAGGTCCAGCGGGGCATCTTGGTCCATGATTAACTTTTTCTGACAAGAGTCTATTTTGACAGCAGTGGATGAAGTGTGACAGCTAGGTTTCAAAAGGCTTTGGTGCTTTTTTTCATTGTTCTGAAGGAAGTCCTGAAAACAGTCACTTGCGGAGGTATAATATGAAGCTAACTCATTAATCATCTGCTGCACGATACCACAAGCCACCACAGGGATGTGAGGATCTGGAATTCTTGGCGAGTATTCTGTTGATAGTTCAATTAAATAGGTTGTTAAAATAAAGCATTCTCGATAACCATTTCGGCAACATAAGTCTGACAATAAAGGTCACAGTTGATAAGGACTTAATTCAAATGTGCAGGCAACAGGAACATTTGATAGGAACACACTAGAAAGGAGTAAATATTGCTTTGCTAAATTCACATTAAAACTTGTGAGAGATTGGTCGATTTATTTACTCTGGACAGTAACCGCTCCAAGTAAAAGTTGCAGTCATTTCCATCACTATGTGCTGGCATTCTCACCTTTACTGTGTAACACTGCATCCAGGAATTCCTCTGATTGCCACTCAAGTCTGCTTATATTAGAGGGATCTTTACCTAGTAAAGGTTTTCCACCACTTTCCACAATTTGCTTGTTCAGTGCAACTACATGTTCCTGTTCATAGAGGAAAAATACAAAGAGAATAAAGGGTGGAGGTGTGTGCTTTAACATACTTTAGGAGACACACATGGCAACTTAAAATGTATTCAAATACTATGGTAAATGAAATTAACACTTAAAACACTGAAAGCACTGTATCCACTGAACACATTAGTTGAATCAATAGTAAAGATTCCCTAAGGTAAAAAAATCTGAATGGTTCTTCCAAGGTGTCCTGATAAATCAGGAAAAGGGGGGAAAGTGTAAATGAACAAAAAAAAAACTACCTTCACTTTTTCTCGTCTTAAGCAGCAGAAAAGACAATTTTCATCAAATGACCAATTTGACACACTTGCAGGCTTACAATCTGTGGATCCAAAAGAAGAGGCAAAATTCAACTGTGTGTGCAAGAAAGGGAACTTCAAATTTTTTTTTTTAAAAACCCCACCAGTTTTACAGACTAACTAGCGGTCTATTTTGGGTAACGTGTCAATGCAAACGGTTAATCAAAAGCCTGTTAGACCAGTTTAATTCAATTTTTATTCCAATCCTCTAGTAGCAGCACCAACTCAAAGAGGATATTGTTTTGGTTGTATCTTTGAACCTTTAGGTCTAGTTACATTGATTTTCTGTCCTCCAGTTCTCTCATCATCTCTTGCCATGTTGATCATCCAACAATAGAAAGACATACAACTAACAGTTCATTAAATTTCTCTTGGAAGATCTGTCCAGTCTTCACCAAAATCACCAAATTAACCCTTTTTAAATTTCTGTGGTTTTCAGAAGTGGAAGCCATTATAGTAAGGTAAACTTTTATAGTGGTGAATAGAAACTGGAACAAATACATTTTCATTTGCCCCAATAGCAAGAAAAAAATAAAATAATCTCTAATAGTGTTTCTATGACCTTCAAAAAAAAAAAAAAAGATTACGGTTAGAAGATAGACACGTGTCAAATTTCCCGTCATTCCTCCAGCTGTTGTATTAATTTCTGACTCCGCAGTAGGGCTGCACGATTAATCAGAGATGCTCGTTTTGTTAGTAAAGCCGGTTCAGTAATCAGCAGTAAATCTTCATCATGTGCTTTCAGATGATTTTTTACTCCAAACTCACTTCATAATGTCAGTCGAGTGTTTGAAATAAGTCCTTCTGTGAGAGGATGTGGCTTCTTACACAGAATAAGGCACGCAACATATTTCATAGTATTCCAAGCAGTGATAAAGGCACAGCATTATAAATATACTTTAATGAAAATTATAACTATAAGAACTCCGATAAAACATATTGCCACAGTCGTGTGTTTATTAGTTAAGCTGAATCAATGAAAGCAGTTGAAACTTCTGTCTATCCAGCTACCGCTGTAGGCATTTTCTGGGTGTCTGGGGCGTATTTGGAGTTTGAGCGTGAGAGCGCCCTCTGGCCATCGGATGGGGATTTACTGCTGATCACAGAACCGCGCTTCACTGAAAGATATGCATGACAATTGCAGCTTCTGTCAAATCGCTATTTCGATTATATTTTTATTAATAATCATGCAGCCCTACTCAGCAGCATTACCTAGCTTTCTGCAATTTAATGCCCAGGTAATAAAACCAAAAGTGCAGTGTGGTTAACGTATATTATAAACTTATTATTATTAATATATATTAAAAACTCTAGCGACACCGCAACTAACAGTGCGTTCATTGGATCCATTTTTCAGTACGTGTTCTCTCTTGCAACTGAAACAATGACAACAGCCAGTGGCTATGGTTGGGGATTTAGATTCATTTCAGGGAATTAAAGATCTAAATCAGTTCAAAAAGTTATTTGTTCAGTGGCATTTTCTGCAAGTTACAACACTTCACCAAAAGGTGATGACCAGCCAGATTCTTGTGTATATATCTCTGATCATTGCTTACTTCTGATTATCAGTTAATGCAACAAAGTAGACAGAGTAATGCTATATTTTATAGTAGTATATGGATGAGATTAGGAGGAGAAACAGCGAGAAAAACAGCACTGACAGTAGAGGAGATACCACACTTTTCAAACTACACATCCTCAGCATCATAATCAGTGTTTTTGCTTTAGAAACAGTTTCATATTGAATCTAAAGGGCTAATCTATTTGAGTGTGGCGATCATATGCTGTCAAATGCAGCTTTACCAAGCTCAAAGGCTCTGGCCCAAGCTGTGATATAAACCAAACGCTATTGGCTGTTTTTTTAAGTGGGCGGGGCTGCACAATATGTCTTTGTCTTCCTGTTTCATTTGAGATTACGACAACACACAGAAAAGCTGTGTCTCGAAGCACTACAGTAGACCTTTAAAGCAAAGTCTTCTGCCCTGATGTAAGTACATAATGATGACCAATCTCATAACTGATTTGTAGAAAATACCAAAAGATTCAGCCTACTGAGATGAAATAGTGGGATATAATTTTTGGTCCATGTCGCCCAGCCCTAAAACGTGGTTCAGTCAACCCCAAGTTAGCAACTGTGTAAGTTTATATAACTTTAACCACACTCATGGACACACAGACCATGCTCTCAAAAGAGCACAGAACACAGAAGTCATCATGGAAATCCTCGTCAGAGATCACCAAGCACCACGCAACGCTTCATGAGACACACAACTGTACAAAGGTTGCTTCCAATACTCATATGACAATACAATATATAGAAGAAAAAAAAGTCAACTCAACTTTCAACAGTATTATTCTGTTATTTGCCTTTCCAAATAACAGAAAGCTTGTTTCTACTCTCATTTGATAAGAGAGGACTGATTGTAATTTGTCTGGCCACTGGACAATGCAAAACCTTCGTCTAGAAATGTTAGATGCAGTGCTGTCCATGTAAAACATGTCTGATAAACAATGGAGACGTGCAGAAATTACATGAAGGTGGTTCACAATTTAATTTTCAAGGCATAAACCATTTTCCTTTTCTACGGTATTTGCAGAGCAAGCAATGATGTAATTTCTGAGGCACTTAGTTTTCCAATGAGCTTCCTCAATAAAACACATCCTTCATATTCAGCAGCCAACCACAACACATTTCCATTTGCTCCCCTCAGTTAGAGCTTGTGTCCTTTTCTGATCGAACGGCTCATCATCATCTCAGAAAAACATACCTTTCAAAAGCCTGAGATCCTCCAGAACTTGTGTTTTACCAAACACTCCCAAGATACTGTCAAGACCTATTCAGAGGACAGAAGAGATGCGCTCAAGAACAGTTCTTGAAGTCCGACACAACGAACCAAAAATTAATTAATCAGACCTAAATTATTTGAAGTTAATTATGATCAAGAATGAAAACAGATGCACAAGAGTAAATGGTAACAGATGATTTTAAGGACCAATTCTCACTATGCACATTACCAGCTTATTGGCTGTTTATTAGTATTTATAAAGCACTTATGTCTTATTGTGCATGAATGAAATCTAGATCTCTTAACAACTACCTTACTAACTTAATTATCAGGCAAACGTCAGAGTTGTTTAACATTCATTGAACTTTGAAGGATCACAAACACCCTGAAATGTTGAACATCTCTGCATTTAGGCCCTCTGACAAATTATCATCATTTGCGTAAGATGCCCCTAGGGCTGGACAATAATACTTTTCAATAACAGCGATATGATTTTTAAACTCATTTCTGATATTTCGATATACATTCACAGTGTTTCCCTTACACTGATATATTTGTAGCGTCTGACTTTGTTAAACATGAGCACTGCACGTTTCTAAATCAAACGCGTCGCGGTGTTTTATATGAACCCGCCTCTAAAGAGAAGTGTTTTATATGAACTTATATTAATATTAAACTTATAACTTATAACTATATTGAACGTTTTTTCTTTTAAGTAATTCTTCTGCTCACCAAGCCTGCATTTATTTGTTCCAAAGTACAGCAAACACAGTTTGATTTTGAAATATTTTTACTCTTTAACTAACTGCTTTAAACTGTTTATTTCTGTGATGCTCCGCTGTATGTTCAGCATCATTCCTCCAGTCTTCAGAGTCACATGATCTTCAGACATCACAATAATATACTGATTTGATGATTATTAATGTTTAAAACAGTTGAGTACTTTTTTTTTCAGGATACTTTGATGAATATAAAGATCCAAAGATTTTTTTTTTTAAGAAATGATAGAAATGTTTATTTTGCAAGGACACTCAAAATTGGATTGATCAAAAGTGATAGACATTTATAATATTACAATTTCTATTTCAGATAAATGCTGTCCTTCTGAACTTTCTATTCATCAAAGAAACCTGATGAAACCAAAATGATTTTGGAGTAGCAAATCAGAATATAAACATTATTTCTGAAGGACCATGTGATTGCAGTAGTGATGCTAACAATACAGCTTTGATATCAGAAATAAAATACATTTCAATATAGATTTTAAAAACATATATTTCACTATGTTACTGTTCTTGCTGTATTTTGGATCAAATAAATGCAGGCTCGGTGAGCAAGATCATCTTTTTTTTTAAACATTAAAAAGCTTACAGTGAAAACACTTTTGACTGGTAGTGTGTATTAGCCTCTAGTTTAAACTTAAAGATATTAATATTAATTAGGTGAGTCTGAGACGATTATTTGACAGTGATTTCACATTTATTGTTTGTATGCAGGCTAAATACAAATAAAAGGTGATCAAAAAATCACGTCCTAAAATGCATCTTGCAGATGTCTCTGTGATGTGTGTGTGCTATCAGGAATTGAGGCGTTTTTAACAGAGTTTGCCGCTGATAGCAGGCGCACATCACAGAGACGTCTATCTGACGTCTGCAAGAGTGTCTGCTCATCTGTGATACGTCTATAGGACGTTTCCTATCAGATGTCAAACAGACGCTGAAGTTCATGTTTATGATTTAGAGAGTAGTCTATCAGCGGTTTGTACACAGCAGATGCTTTCCAGATGAAGCGATCTTTAACAGTCGTACCTGTGCTCTCGGAGCCCAATCTGAGCACCTTCCACACAGACGGACATCATTCCCACTCATCACATCACAGATCCTTACAAACGCCTCATTTACTCTTTTCATCTGGACTCTGAATAATGCGTATTGAGGTTCATAAGTGCAGCGCTTTTATTTGTGTTGCTTATTTGATTTGGGGCTTGTTTTAAAATTTCTATTTAGTTGTGTTATTTACATTATATTTAAATTATGCAAGTGCTACAGTTAGTGTTATATTTCAATCACACAAAGAAACGTGCAGCGTTTTGTCCAAGCAATAATAAAAGGACACATTTAATTTATAATTTGGTTTAAATTTCATTTTGTAAAAAAAAAACATTTTCAAAACAAGGTGAATGTAATCGAATCGGGACTCGAGTGAATCGTTACATCCCTTTAAACAAGGGTTCTTAGTAGATTCTTAGTTACACATCATTGTAATTAATAATTATGATATTAATATATGTAAATCTAAAACGATTAAAAAACATACACAAATATATTGTCCCGGTTTTTTAATTTAGTAGATAATCACAAGTGATATTTCAGTGTTATTGTGATCACTGAACTAGGAAACGTCCCGGTTTTCATTTCAGTAATCTGGTCAATTTAACATGAAGTAATTTACGACATATGGACTAGATTTAGAGCGAGTGCAGCACAGTTTGGTGATAAATCATCGCGCGCGTGATCTGTAATGATTACTCGAGGAATAAAAGTCAAACATTATGGGGGTTTGTTAGCTCCTGGCGGTTAGCCGTTAGCACGCTAGCTGCAGGAATCAGTGTCTCGGTCTCTATGTTTCTATCGTGAACACACCAGGAAGAATCCGAGCAGATCTCTCGTGAGGGTGTGCTGCTCTTACCCACACTGTGAAGGAGCTCGGACCTCCAGCTCTCCGCGTCCCGGACAATAACAAACCTTTCGCTCGAGCACGGACTCGCCATCTTCTACTGTGATGAACACGGGCGGGGACGCGCACGCTATCTGATAGCGCGAGCACGCATCACTTCGACACAAGACGTAACTATGCGGCGAATATTACGCCTTATTATTTCTACCTGCGGTTAGTAACGTCACTTTAGCATGGAGACTGCCAAAATAAGTTCTGCATCAATAAAACAATTAAGGAAGCGTCTTACGAAATATTTCATATAATTTATTCCGCTAAACACGTTTTGTAAAATAATTAAGCTTAATATTGCATATACCTGTGAATGTTGTAATCAAGAACAAATAAACTATTTTGCATCTATTTTATTTTCAACTGTATTTACTCAAGATTATTTTTGGAAATAATTTTGAATTCTTTATGAATAGAAAACTGGAGCATGATAGAAATGTGTATATTTGATATGAATGAAAATTTGAAGTGTAAAGAACAACATATTATTTTTTTCATTTGTTTATTTTATTGGGGAAATAGCATGCACGTGAAGAAGTGGGCTCAATGTAAACCACATTTTTTTAAATGTTATGAATGATTTTTAATTATATGTAAATCTCTTATAACAAAACAAAAACCAGAAAGAGCTGAAAACATATAATGCTTTGAAAGCACTGAATATATATATTCCTTTTCCTTTATAAGTTTTGGTGTTTTCTTTTTTCTTTAGTTAATATTATAATGTGAATATATTTAAAACCCCTTTTTCTTGTGCCACTGAATTAATAAAGCAAAAAAATAATAATAATAATTTAACCTATTGAAGAGGATATAAACATAGTCCGTCTTGTGTATTCAGCGCCCCCTGGCGGCCCACTGTTTGAGCTGCAGCTCTTCCTCTGGTGTTGTGTCGTTGTGTCGCAGCGGGTGACGCGCGTGTGTCTCCGGGCCGACAGGCGGCGCTGATGAGCGTGTGGCCACTGCGCATGCGCCGCTGCTCGTCTTCTCCACATGTACAGCAGCAGCGCGACGCTAAACATGGAGCGCTTTTGATTCCGCTGTTTTCCCTCTTCTTATTCTCCTTGATTTAAAGTCCACATTCATGTAAAGTGGATTTCTGCCGTGGCCTCGTGAAGAAAGGATGATGAAGAACCGCAGTGCTTATAATATAGATCCGAGACTCAAACACAGAGTCCATCAGGTAAACTTAAAGCTTTAGTATCTTTCTGTCTATTAGTATTAGTATTATATCTATTATTTATTAACGCATCGTGTAAATAACAATAATGTTATAAAGCACAGTAACCAATAAGCAAGTAACATGAATAAAGAGGACATTTAAAAAAAATAATAATAAATATCACATTGCTCATTTGTGCTACACATGCTAGCAGTGATTAGCTAAGTGTTAAATCAGATTAAGAATTCTATAACACTACATCGTAATGATGCGTGACAACTACAGACCGCTTAGCAACACCCTAGCAACCACATAGAAACACCCTAGCAACCGAGGGCCGAGTTCTTCCACTCAGGACATGTACATATCGAGTTATTATTATTGTCTTGTAAATAACTGTGACAATATACAGCACAGTAACGAACAACTAAGTCATCTGAAGAAAGAAGAAATTTAAAACATGCCATAAATAAATAAGGATAAATGTATCACAGTTTTAAAGGATTTGAATGTGAGTTATCTTACTATGACTAGTTGGTAAGACCAGAAAGTTGGCTCGTCTAAGTTAATACGGCAGGTTTGACCATGTTTCACTGTCTTGTTATATTTGCTTACCTGCTTCTTTTGCTGTTCTTACTCTCTCAAACGTTTCTGATGTAATCGTGCTTTGTCTTCGAGGCTTGCTGAATGTCTTTAAAACTGCTTCATGCTGTGTTTCTGATCGAGATCAACACCGACTTGACATGCTGCTCAGAGCACCTCTTTTATGTGTTTTCTTGAGTGTGTTTCTGTGTTTTGGGTCTGTTTCAGTATTTGAAGTCCCACAGGGAGCAGTATGTGGACGTGGCAGCGATGGCCTCGGAGCTTCAGCAGCAGTTCAGGTGAGTCTGGATCTGTGACTCTGTGACCGTGATGTGCTCAGACGCACACACCTAACCCTGTGATGTGTTTGTGATCCGAGCAGGATCGAGTACGGACGCAGGAACAGGACGGCTTTCAGGATACAAGTGGAGAAAGGTCTGGCTTACACGCATGGAAACTGAGCATTAAAGCAGAAACTGTTCCCTTGAACATGTCTTGTGACGTCTGTGCAGTGCATGCGGTGATATGCAGTGAGTTTGATGTCTCCACTCTGGAAGTCAAACACTTGGCCAAAAAAGCGAGATGCAACCAAGAGGACGGGTGAGATACAACTACACATCTACAGACGGGTCATTCACACTCATCTCTTTATAACCCCTGCTCTGGTGGTTTTCAGGGAGGACAGTCATGTCACAGAGTTCAGCTCCGACAGCGAGGACGAGATTCCCGAGCATGAAGTAATCCAGTTTGACTTTACAGATTGACTACAGAAGCCAGAAACATCAGATCTGTCTCTAGGTAAGATGTGGTAAATGCTTGTGTTTCTTCAACAGCACACAAACCACATGAACAGCTCGCTGACGTCCCTCTATCAGAGAGGAGCGCCCCCTCAGAAGAGCGGCTGGACCATCGATAAGACCCCCGACAGAGAGCAGGAGAACATCTTCATCGACCTGTGTGAGGACGAGTCCTCCAGCACCACGGTGAATATCAACTTTCAGACTTCACCGTCCTTTATTAATACTCTCCATAACATTTCCAGTATTGATATGCCCATGCAGTTAAATAAAGACCAAAGTTCAGCATGGGGTGCATTTGCTTTTGCGTCTGATGGATCTCACCTCAGAATGTGTTTCAGAAGCAGAGAGATTCATCAAAGCTGGAGAAGGAAAAGACATCTAAGAGCAGGAAACTGAAGAGAGCGAAGAAGAGCAAGCACGACGTGGACGCAGAAATCACTGCCGCAATACAGGCTAAAAAGAGTGAGTGACATCTGCTCCAGGCATCGAAGCAGGAATCTGCTTTTCCATCAAAATATTAATTATATATATATATATATATATATGTGCATATTTTTCCTTGTTTATTTATGTTGACTAATCTTACCTATTGTAGTGATCGTGATGAAAAAAATCTTGATGCAAAACAATAATCTTTATTAACAAATCTTTATTTCCAAGTATTTCTGGGCATCAGGTGTTGTGTAGTGAGTTATTCTGGTTGTAACTCTAGGTAAGAGCCAGGGTCATGAGCTGCAGTACTCCTCTGTGAAGTTTGAGGATTTCGGCGGCAGTGATGAAACTCTAGAGGTGTGTTTCAGATCTCTCTATCTGTCTGTCTGTCTGTCTCTCTGTCCTCTCCGTCTGTCTGTCTATCTCTCTGTCCGCCTGTCCTCTCCGTCTGTCTGTCTATCTATTTGCCTGTCTGTCTGTCTATCTATCTATATGTCTGTCCGTCCGTCCATCCATCCATCTATCTATTTGCCTGTCTCTCTGTCTGTCTGCCTGCCTCTGTCTCTCCGTCAGTCTGTCTGTCCGTCTCTCCGTCCGTCCGTCTGTCTGTCCGTCTCTCCGTCCGTCCGTCTCTCCTTCTATCCGTCTGTCTGTCCATCTCTCCGTCCGTCAGTCTGTCCGATTCTCCTTCCGTCCGTCTGTCTCTACGTCCGTCTGTCTGTCTCTGTCTTTCTATCTGTCCATCAGTCTGTCTGTCCGTCAGTCTCTCTGTCCATCCGTCTGTCTGTCTGTCTGTCCATCTCTCCTTCCGTCCATCTGTCTGTCTTTCTATCCGTCTGTCCATCCATCCGTCTGTCTGTCTGACTCTCTGTCTTCCTATCTGGCTGTCTGTCCATCCGTCCCTCTGTCTGTCTGTCTGTCTCTCCGTCCGTCTGTCTGTCTGTCCATCTCTCCTTCCGTCCATCTGTCTGTCTTTCTATCCGTCTGTCCGTCCATCCGTCTGTCTGTCTGACTCTCTGTCTTCCTATCTGGCTGTCTGTCTGTCTGTCTCTCTGTCTTTCTATCTGTCTGTCTCTCCGTCCGTCTGTCTTTCTGTCTGTCCGTCCGTCCATCTGTCTGTCTGTCTGTCTGTCTCTCTGTCTTTCTGTCTGTCTGTCCGTCTGTCTGTCTCTCCGTCCGTCCGTCTGTCTCTCTGTCTTTCTATTTGTTTGTCTGTCCGTCCGTCTATCTATCTGTCTGTCCGTCCGTCTATCTGTCTGTCTGTCCGTCTAACTATCTTTCTGTCTGTCCGTCTGTCTGTCCGTCTATCTCTCCGTCCGTCAGTCTGTCCGTCAGTCCGTCCGTCTGTCTGTCTCTCTGTCTGTCTATCTATCTTTCTGTCTGTCTATCTGTCTGTCCGTCTATCTGTCCGTCAGTCCGTCCGTCTACCTGTCTCTCCGTCTGTCTGTCTCTCTGTCTTTCTATTTGTTTGTCTGTCCGTCCGTCTGTCTGTCTATCTGTCAGTCCGTCCGTCTACCTGTCTCTCCGTCTGTCTGTCTCTCTGTCTTTCTATTTGTTTGTCTGTCCGTCCGTCTGTCTGTCTATCTGTCAGTCTCTCCGTCTGCCTGTCTTTCTGTCTGTCTCTCCGTCTTTCTGTCTGTCTCTCAGTCTTTCTGTCTGTCTTTCCGTCTGTCTATCTATCTATCTGTCCGTCTGCCTGTCTCTCCGTCTGTCTGTCTCTCTATCTGTCTGTCTGTCTCTCCGTCTTTCTGTCTGTCTATCTATCTATCTATCTGTCCGTCTGCCTGTCTCTCCGTCTGTCTGTCTCTCTGTCTTTCTATTTGTTTGTCTGTCCGTCC
>NC_081784.1:29595080-29710502 GCF_963082965.1 Carassius carassius
ATTCACTTACAGATATCATAATCAACGAGCTAAAACTGAGTTGTGTAGGAGCTCAAAAGCAGTCTGAAGTCTCTGGGGTATATTTGTAGCAATAGCCAAAAAACATTGTATGGGTCAGAATTATAGAAGTTTCTTTAATGCCAAAAATCATCAGGATATTGAGTAAAGATCATGTTGTATAAAGATATTTTGTAAATTTCCTACCAAAAATATATCAAAACTTAATTTTTGATTAGTAATATGCTTTTCTAAGAACTTCATTGGGACAACTTTAAAGATGATTTTCTCAGTATTTAGATTTTTTTGCTCTCCTCAGATTCCAGATTTTCAAATATAGTCCACTCCTTATAAACCATACATCAATGGAAAGATTATTTATCCAGTGTGTTTCTCAGTGATGCTTGTGTCATTGTGTCTGTTGTTCCTGTAGAGCAGCGCTCCCTGTATCATGTTCATCGATGAGATCGATGCCATCACACCAAAAAGAGAGATGGCTTCTAAAGACATGGAGAGGAGGATCGTGGCTCAGTTACTCACCTGCATGGACGGTGCGTCACTGTTACCGCTCAGTGTTTCTGTGCTTCATGGCTCTGTTTCTACACGTCATGTTTGTCTGTTGTTGTCTTCAGACCTCAATTCGTTATCAGAACCGGCTCAGGTGTTGGTTATTGGAGCCACTAACCGTCCGGACTCGCTGGACCCGGCCCTGCGTCGAGCCGGCAGGTTTGACCGTGAGATCTGTCTGGGGATCCCTGACGAGGCCGCGCGACTGAAGTACGTCACTCTCACTGACACAGCACAGAAAGAGCTGGATCTGCTGAGGCCGGCTAATACTACTGCTAAAAGCTGAATAAAATTGAACTCATGCATTGAAAAGAAGTCATGTTGAACATGGAACATACCATTGTGCACTTACTTCTCCTCACGGTGTCTCATCGCAGGATTCTGAAGACGCTCTGTCGTAAAATCACGCTCCCGGAGGACTTCGACTACAGTCAGCTGGCGCGTCTCACGCCGGGGTATGTGGGCGCTGATCTGATGGCGCTGTGTCGGGAGGCGGCCATGACCGCCGTCAACAGGATCCTGCTGCAGCCCGACACTGAAGACGGCACCGCACCGGTACACAAACACACACAACACATGACCAGGACCGATGACTTCTAACCCAGACCGCAGAAGATGTTTAGCATTGTTAGCATCTGTGTTCAAACACTTTGACAGCGATACTTGAAAAAACCTGCGCTTTAAGACTATGCCTAATTTGTAGATCACTCTTTGAAATGGTAATAATGTATTTGAAACACGTCGATCTTAAGGCTGTTCACATACTCTGCTGATGCTCATACGAGGACCCTTGGTAGCACCGATGCCCATTTAAAATCCACACAAATTGGACACAAGCCCAAAATGATATTTCTTGCAGTTTATGAACCCTTTGATCTCAAGTGAGTAATTTGCATGAAATAGTCTACACATTTGAAACTTTATGGGTTGGATTTCACATCATTGACCACTGCCATTTGTATTGACCATTTCTCCTGCTTACTGTTTTGTGCTTTTGGAAATATATTTGGTGTACAAGTGCCTTCATTACATTCATGAGTCCTTCTAGTACATCAACTATACTTGCTTTCCATGCCAATACTTTTGACATACTTAAAGGAATAGTTCAACCAAAAATGAAGATGTTTGCACTCTCAAGCCATCCAATAGATATTCATCAGATCTGGAGAAATGTAGCACTGCATCAGTTGCAAGATAAAAGCTTATTAGAAATAAATCCATCATTAGGACGTTTTTTAACTAAAATGCGAGTTCATAATCCATATCAACACGTCTTCCAGTGAAAATGTCCATATCCTGTTGGCTGCCACATCAAAATCAACTTGCATATTTGTTAAGAGCTTTTGGCAAGACGTAAACTGATGGACTGAGTGGTTTTGTTTTTGGGTGAACTATTCTGTTAGTGTTGAAGAAGACGAATCCCATTGGAGCGTTTAGTGTGAAACTGTCTTCAGCTTGAGGACTGTGGTGTTCAGCTGTTGTTGGTTGCTGTCAGAAAGCAGATCTGGAGCAGCTGCTGTCGTTGTTGAAGAGGAACGAGACTCTGAGCGAGGAGCAGCTCTCTGGACTCTGTGTGCTCATGTCAGACTTCAGGACGTCGTTAGCCAGAGTCCAGCCGTCTGCCAAGCGCGAGGGGTTCGCCACCGTCCCAGACGTCACCTGGGAAGACGTGGGTGCGCTGCACGACATCCGGGAGGAGCTCAACATGGCCATCATGGTACACCGCGTTCACTGTGGTATCAGTGATTCCTCAGTCTCTTCGTTTAAAGGTGATGTTGTGTGTTTGTGTGTTCTCAGGCTCCCATCAATAACCCGGAGCATTTCCGAGCTCTGGGTCTGAGCACGCCCGCTGGAGTGCTGCTCGCTGGACCGCCCGGGTGTGGAAAGACCCTGCTAGCCAAAGTGTGTGAGCTTCTCTTGAGAGCTGTGTATGTGTACACCATGTCTTAACCAGACGCAGCGTGATTAAAGCTTTCTCTGCCATGTAAAGCATTGGTTCTGTAGAGTTCCTCAGTGATGACGGATGTTTGTCGGCTGACCCCTGATTTCACATTACCTGGTTTTCCCTTGACATTTGGATTCCTGCAGAAAACAAGTTCTGTGATCAGGAAAACATCTATGATGCATCATGAATGTGAATAAATTGTTGTTTTGATGTTTTAAAGAATGTGGGTTACCAAAGAGTTGCTGGTCCCCATTGACTTTCATAGTATGGAGAAAAGTCAGTGGGGGCCATGAGCTGTTCGGTTGCTCAGTCTTTTGTGTTCATCAGAGGAAACTCAGACCGGTTTGCAACAATTTGAAGCGGAGTAAATGATGACGGGTTTCAATCGGACGTGGCTGCATTTGCTCCCTGTATCTCCAGTGGCCAGTGAAACTCTCTCTATCGTTACAGGCTGTCGCTAACGAGTCCGGGTTAAACTTCATCTCTGTCAAGGGTCCAGAGCTGCTCAACATGGTGAGTTTCTCCGTGGTCTCAGGTGTCTGTGGACTGTCTGAGGTTGACCGTGAGCTCTGTTGTGTGTGCAGTATGTGGGCGAGAGCGAGCGGGCCGTCCGCCAGGTCTTCCAGAGGGGCAGGAACTCAGCGCCCTGCGTCATCTTCTTCGACGAGATCGATGCTCTTTGTCCTCGTCGCTCGGAGCATGAGGTGAGAGCCATCATCACACTCCAGTTTCTCAGCTGTCTGAAGTCTGCTTACACTGCTGTGTGTGTGTGTGTGTGTGTGCTGTCAGTCGGGAGCCAGCGTCCGCGTGGTCAACCAGCTGCTCACAGAGATGGACGGCATGGGGAACCGCCACCAGGTTTTCATCATGGCCGCCACCAACAGGCCAGGTGATCAGAGCTATATTCACATGATTGTGATGATCTGGGATTTCTGTAAGGTGTATGTGACTTCATGTCTGTTTGTAGATATCATTGATCGAGCTGTGCTCAGACCAGGACGACTGGACAAAACTCTGTATGTGGGTTTACCGCCTCCTGCAGACAGACACGCCATATTAGTCACCATTACCAAGGTACAGCTCATATAACCAGACACAGCATCAACACGACAGGGTTAATGAGCTGAAGCATGGCTCACTTCTGGACTGATTCTGTTTCAGAACGGCACCAAACCTCTTCTGGATTCAGATGTCAATCTACAGGAAATTGCCCATGATGCACGTTGTGACAGTTTTACGTAAGTTTGTCAATTGTAATTAGAGCGGTGCTCACAATATGAAAATAATTTTTTTCCACTCAAATCCTTTGATTAATTTCTGCTTTGACTGGTTCTGCATCCCAACAATGAAGCAGCTCATCTAAAAGAGTGTATCTTCTGAGACATCAGACATAGTAAAACCGGAGCAGCTGGTTTTCTCACGCATGTGCTGCAGTTTCAGTTACACATCGTTACGCTTCATGTATTGATTGTCTATTATGTAGGTATTGATGAGGTTACGGGTGATATTTGGCTCTAGTCAGATGAGTTTGTTGATGTACAAAACTCCTCTGAAACTCCAGATGACTTGTGTTCAGCAGATTTTGATCGGTCTGTTGATTGTGTGTTCAGAGGTGCAGATCTGTCAGCGCTGGTGCGAGAGGCGTGTGTTAATGCTCTGAGAGTTCACCTGAGCTCACGGCCAGCACACACACACACAGGTAACACACACACATCATCCAGTCACAAACACTCCAGGAGATCCACACCCAACACAACAGCATGTCTTTAATGTTACAGAGCCGGAGAAGGACATCCGAGTGAGCAGGATTCACTTTGAAGACGCCTTCCAGAAGGTGCGACCGTCTGTGTCCAAGAAGGTGAGTGACGAGGAGAAGAGTATCACTCTACACGTGTAGACATGTCTCAGTGAAGACGGCATCTGTGATCGGCTGGACTGCTTCCATTCAGATGTAATGAACTGCACACTGAATCCAGCCAGCACTATCATCATCACTGGCTTTATTTCCTTCAGTGGCTCTTTCACATTCGTTATGAAGGAGCTCTGAACAGAACGCATGAGAAACCCTCGATCTGGATGAACTCTTCTGTTGTTCTGCTCAGAGTTTATCTGTCTGGAGCGCTGTGTATGTGATTATTAATCGTGGCTTCTTCTCTTCCTCTGTGCAGGACCAGATAATGTATGAGAAACTGAGAGAGACCCTCACAAGATGACAACCGTCGATCAGAAACCTACATTTGCTTGCATTTTTACTAAGAATACAAAAAGATGATAAACTGTTTGATGAAAACCAGTGGTTTGTGTATTTGCCTTCAATCAGGGGAGAGTTCAGCATTTCATGAAGTTATACATGCAATCAAGTGTGTGTTAGAAACTGTTTCACAGCGTTTTAACACTTGACGCGTCATGTTATGTTTATGTAGACTGAACTTCAGTTTCATAGGTTTTACCTGTTGTGTTTTGGAAAGGAATGGACACTCAACACACCCTTAACAGAAAACACATGGGGTTGCAGTTTAGAATGAAATATCATTTTAACGTATCCCTGACTGAGCCATCATGAACTGAACTAGCAATCATTGAGAGGTTTGAGAAAGATCTCGTATGCGTGCGTGTGTGTGTGTGTGTGTGTGTGTGTATATACCAGTCCAAGGATTTGACACACTTAAACTTTTATTTCTTATATTCAACTCATGCCGATTGATCTAAAACCTGCGTGAAATAGTTTTTATACAAATATTAATTGTCAATCATCCAAACCTTTGATCAGTACAGTAGTATATATCAAATATTTCAGATGGACGACACTAATATCATAAGACACCATCTCAAATTTATTAAGGCTTTTGAGTTCGCGTCACAGTAAATGTATAAATGTTGACCGCTCAAAACTTCATTCATTGTTGGCCGGGGTGTGTCAGTTTTCTTGGTTAAATGATGAAATAAAGTGTAACAGGAATAAACACACAGGCCTCTTCAGCAAACCACGGCGTCTATTAATGAGAGATGAGTAGCATTAATGACTGAGTACTGATAGACCCACTGAACCGCTCCAAAACCTGAAACCAGAGTCAGACTATCTGGACATCATCGGCCAATTCTGATAACGTTGTGATAATATTGTGCATCCCTTCTTCCAATGTATAACAGCCACACAGGAGTAAATGCAGAACAAAATTCAGTAAAACAATAATAAAGTGTCAGACAACGTGCAACAGCAGAGCGCAAACATTTTTGGTTCACAATTAAAATTCAATAGCACTTTTGCTAAAAACCAGAGAGTAGCATGTCCTTTTCCTTTGTGTCACGGAGTCTGTAGCAGGCGAGGGTTAACACCCGTCCCGGTCACTCCTGTTTGACCTCTCCGGTCAGCCGTCTCTTCACACGAGAGTACGGACTCAGTTCATCGTCCATGATAAAGTCATACAGGACCTTGACCCATGAGGTGTAGCAGGGCAGCTCTCTGTAGTACTCCGCTGCCATCTCCTTCACCTGAGGAAGGAACGCACAGAGAGTATCGGAGGGTCACATTAGCCTCGCGGCGTGTTGAGCTGCTGACGTACAGACAGAAGATGATGCTCTGATATGAAAGATGAACTGCATTGTTTACATGTCTGAGCTCACATGCTCAGAGGAGTTAATCTTTCACATCAGACTAGACTAGTCAGGCAATGTAACGAACCTCCTCTGAGGAAAAACAATCAGTGAATGTTTAGCTGACTTTGGTGCAGTCAACAAATCACTATTAGTGTAATAGTACATTCATAATAACAGGAACTTGACTGAAGGAAACAAAACAGTCTGTCTTATCATCATACGAGCAAAGCTTCAGCATGCTTCCTGAGCACTTCCTCACTTGATTTGCTTTGGCTCAAGGCTATTTTATATGCATGCAAAAACAACGGAAAGTTTTCTAGTAAATGTTCTCGAAGGCTTCTTAAAACAGGGTCACGAGTTTGACCCATACAGTCCTGATGGTTAATGGTAAACAAGTCTAAGGCTCAAGTCTAAGGCTCGGCTTGAGCTCCAAGTTCAACGTCCCATTGCGGTACTTCATGGAGAATAACAGAAATGGAGGAGGAGATGGGACGACGCAAGGACTGGCTTATTTAAGCTTGTAAAGATGATTGACAGGACTGAATGATTAGGCTCCTCCCGACCCTACGTCTGGAAATTCATTAAAGAAAGTGATGTAGTTTCACACTCAGATGTTGGTCCCAGTGTTTAAAGGTGCAGGACGTATTATTGACAGCTAGCGGTCCGAATCCAACAGACTGGATAGCATGGTTTCTCCAATGCTCTCCCTCAGACTCTGTTCACACGGGTTGCCAGATTGAGGACAATGGAAGGTGACTAACCTTACGCTGTAAATGAATGGGTTGATTTATCCGTGTTTTAATATGCCTCTGGTCACACAGCTTTTAAGATGGATGCCGAAGCTTTTTGGGCAGGTACAACTTTCTAAGCACACCTTTGAAATACAATCACCATTGTCTAGTGCATTTTTTAGTTTACTCACCAGACTAATCGTTATTTTACAGACACACAGCTTATCTTTATAAAATGGCACAGCTTCTTAAATATCTGAATGTACACTCGTATCAGTCAATCATGCATAATATTATGATAATTAAGCACTATTTAATGATAAAACTTTAGTGAACTTGGTAACCATGTATGCATGCATATTTGTCATTTTAACTGAGCTTAGGACTGTTGGTCATTCAGAGTTTCTGTACAAAAAAAATGGTTGATATTAAAAGATAATACTACTATTAATTATACTACTACACTAACAATATACAACAGGTTTATAAATGTATTCACATTGTCAGTGTTCACTCAAACTGATTTGCTGAGCGCCAGCCAATGAGATTGCGGTTTGTGCATTAGCTCCGCCCATGACCAGAGGAACCATATCTTCTGCTTGTTCTTTAAAGCTGAATAATTCCAAATAAACTGTTATACCTCAAAGAATATGGTTTACATGTAGCGTGTCGATTCAGTTGTATATAAGACTATCGTTCTCTCTTTGCATGTGTGAGAAACAACACTATCAGCAAAGCAACGGCAAGTCGTGCGCCTTCACAATAAAGTTTGTGGTGAGTCAAATACAAGTACGCTGTGCATCCATTGAGATTAACTGAAAAAGTACAGATTCAGAAGTTCAGAATAATAATAATTTAACCTCTAACACACACACTGGCTAATGAAATTTAAGAATTTGTTAGCCAATGGCTAGATTTAATCACATAAATGGGTGATTTACTCAATGTAGAGGGTAGAATCTTTAATCTCTGACCCAGTTTGTTTGCAGCTTCCCTGGCTAAAACACGCCATTTTCTCCACCAACTGGCAACCCAGAAGAACACTAAACTAACACTGTGTAGGGCCCCTATCAATCAAACCCTTCCAAAGAACACTGTGTAGGGCCCCTCCCAACAGTAACACAGTTCATGCATGGAGCTCTCTTCTAACGAGCTGAGGGTCAGGTGTGTCAAATAAGAGAGACATGTAAATTTTGCAGAGCAATGGGGGTCCCAGGACTGGAATTGAGAACCACTGTTCTGTTGGGTAAACTGTGGGCAGAATCACACAGACCAAAACAAAAACAGACAGTACGACATAGATTGCACATTTCAAAGCAGAATAATTGACTGAAGTGTTGTTTTTTGGAGAAACAAGTTTGTGAACTTGCCATGTTTACCTTTAATGCACCTTTAATTCATAAAATGTGAGAGGATAAGCAAAATTCACATCACAAGGTGATTATTATATTTGGGGTGGCATCAAAAAGTAAAGGTAATAACTAGTTAATTATTGAGATGAACTGAATAACTCGTCTTACCATCGGCAGTCGGCGTCCTGGGACGCTAGGGAAGTCATGGTGCTCATTGTGGTACCCGACGTTAAAAGTCAGCAGGTTGAGGGATCCGTAGTATGAGTAGGTCTCATGGCCTTTGAGGAACATGTAATGTTCTGCGATGAAGTGTCCTGAGATGGGATGGAGACCCATTCCTAACATGGAGCCCATCATCATGTAGACCAAGGGCTTGGCGCCCCAGGCCCAGTACACCAGAGCGTTAAACGAGAGCTGTATGGCCACGTTGATGAACTCCAGTTGACTGATGGGTTTGGGGTTGATGCAGAGGGGACGGATGGTGTAGAAGAGCGGCTGGAACATGATCCAGAAGAGCTTACGCAAACGGGTGCAGAAGAACCAGCCCTCGAAATCAGTGGGGATGTCGACATCCACCCCTTCTCCACCCAGGTACCGGTGGTGGTCCAGGTGGTAGCGCTTAAAGGACGCTGAGTAGGGCAGCCCAATGGGCAGATTGGCGAAGATGGCGAACCAGCGGTTCCATCTGGCGCGGTTGTTGCCGAAAGCCGTATTGTGTGAGATCTCGTGAATCGCTAGAGTCATTGAATGGTTAATGCAACTCCCGAACACATACGTCCAGAACATGACCCATTTCCACGGCAGGTCCTTCACCAAATAGAAGGCCAAAAACTGGACAGCAACCATCGTACAGACGATCCACTTCAGCCTGGGGTCGGGTCCCATCAGAGACTTGATCGCTGGGTATTTTGCTGCCAAAGAAAAACACAAGACAACCATTGTAAAACTGAAATACTCTGATGTGGAGGATGGGTGCATGCAAATGATGTCCATTTCCATGACAGATGCACACTACACTGACACCAGGGGGATCTGATGCGGTGGCTCACACGTCTCGGGCGTGCAGAGTCAGCCATATAATATGCTTTACATGGTGAAACTTGAAGCCCATGCCATTTGCCTAAAGCTTCCAAGAAAACCATGCAAAACCCACAGTAGAATTTAAATGTAAGAACTTTGCATACGAAGTACTTCACAATGGGAGGACTGACCGCTTTGAGGTAGGAGTGCTACTTTAAAGCCTAATCCAGTGTTTTAATAATACATAAAGCAGCAGGGCAAGGTAATGACAGGTCTGGATGACTTACTGTACATGCAACAGCGTATAAGACTGACTGCATGTCAGCACAGGTACACACTGGATCATCTCCAGATCAGACAAACATGAGCTCACATAAGGGTTTGCTGAACAAGGAAGATGATGTGTTGTGTGGTTAAGACTGTCGCCAATGAGCAGGAGAAATCATCCGCTCCAAATACCATATTCACTCACTGAAAATAACAGTGCAATACAAAATACAGCTTATCTCTTTAAACTGTGTGTGTGTGTGTGTCTGTGAGTTAGAGAGAGAGAGAGAGAGAGAGAGAGAGAGAGAGAGAGAGAGAGAGAGAGAGAGAGAGAGAGAGAGAGAGAGAGAGACATGAATGAACAGAATAGCTAGTCTTCCTCATGTGACTGTCACTCGCCATTTTAACACTTAACAGATCATTACTGGCTGAACACACAAAATAGAGATCACATGTGTGTTCGCTGTAGACAGAAGTGCGTTCGCTGTAGACAGAAGTGTGTTCGCTGTAGACAGAGGTGCGTTCGCTGTAGTCAGAAGTGCGTTCGCTGTAGTCAGAAGTGCGTTCGCTGTAGACAGAGGTGCGTTCGCTGTAGACAGAGGTGCGTTCGCTGTAGACAGAGGTGCGTTCGCTGTAGACAGAGGTGCGTTCGCTGTAGACAGAAGTGCGTTCGCTGTAGACAGAAGTGCGTTAGCTGTAGTCAGAAGTGTGTTAGCTGTAGTCAGAAGTGCGTTCGCTGTAGTCAGAAGTGCGTTCGCTGTAGACAGAAGTGTGTTAGCTGTAGTCAGAAGTAGTCAGAAGTGCGTTCGCTGTAGTCAGAAGTGCGTTCGCTGTAGTCACAAGTGCGTTCGCTGTAGTCACAAGTGCGTTCGCTGTAGTCACAAGTGCGTTCGCTGTAGTCACAAGTGCGTTCGCTGTAGTCACAAGTGCGTTCGCTGTAGTCACAAGTGCGTTCGCTGTAGTCACAAGTGCGTTCGCTGTAGTCACAAGTGCGTTCGCTGTAGTCACAAGTGCGTTCGCTGTAGACAGAAGTGCGTTCGCTGTAGACAGAAGTGCGTTCGCTGTAGTCACAAGTGCGTTCGCTGTAGTCACAAGTGCGTTCGCTGTAGACAGAAGTGCGTTCGCTGTAGACAGAAGTGCGTTCGCTGTAGTCAGAAGTGCGTTCGCTGTAGACAGAAGTGCGTTCGCTGTAGACAGAAGTGCGTTCGCTGTAGTCAGAAGTGCGTTCGCTGTAGTCAGAAGTGCGTTCGCTGTAGACAGAAGTGCGTTCGCTGTAGTCAGAAGTGCGTTCGCTGTAGACAGAAGTGCGTTCGCTGTAGACAGAAGTGCGTTCGCTGTAGACAGAAGTGCGTTCGCTGTAGACAGAAGTGCGTTCGCTGTAGTCAGAAGTGTGTTCGCTGTAGTCAGAAGTGTGTTCGCTGTAGACAGAAGTGTGTTAGCTGTAGACAGAAGTGTGTTAGCTGTAGACAGAAGTGTGTTCGCTGTAGTCAGAAGTGTGTTCGCTGTAGTCAGAAGTGTGTTCGCTGTAGTCAGAAGTGTGTTCGCTGTAGTCAGAAGTGTGTTCGCTGTAGTCAGAAGTGTGTTAGCTGTAGACAGAAGTGTGTTCGTTGTAGTCAGAAGTGTGTTCGCTGTAGTCCCAAGTGTGTTCGCTGTAGTCAGAAGTGCGTTCGCTGTAGTCAGAAGTGTGTTCGCTGTAGTCCCAAGTGTGTTCGCTGTAGTCAGAAGTGTGTTCGCTGTAGACAGAAGTGTGTTCGTTGTAGTCAGAAGTGTGTTCGCTGTAGTCCCAAGTGTGTTCGCTGTAGTCAGAAGTGTGTTCGCTGTAGACAGAAGTGTGTTAGCTGTAGTTACAAGTGTGTTAGCTGTAGTCAGAAGTGTGTTAGCTGTAGACAGAAGTGTGTTAGCTGTAGTCACAAGTGTGTTAGCTGTAGACAGAAGTGTGTTCGCTGTAGTCAGAAGTGTGTTAGCTGTAACTTAGGTGTTCAGTGTTGAATGTTCAGTGAAGGGCTCGAGGCGGGAGCGGCCGGCACATAACGGTCATCTCAGACCTAACAACTAACACTCACACCACACGGCTTTATGTGGTTAGAAAAACACTTTACACTGGAGCTATGGCACAGAAACGTTACAACAGAATAAAGAGCGCCTGTCTTGAGATGATTAACTACTGGAGTCCCGGCTACAGCTCCACAGACAGATCTGAACACACACGAGAATCGTCTCCATCGCCGCTGCTGGGAGTTAGAAGAGACTCACCCAGGATCTCTTTCCTCCGGTCGGCGTGAGGCTGGTCCGAATAAACCCACTCAAAGTCCTCGCGAGCGACGCGATTCCCCATGTTGACGCGAGCTGTTACTGTTAGTTCGGCGGCTTGGCGGTAATGTTAAAGGTTTGCGCTCAGGACGTGACTGCAGGAATAGCAGCGGGTTTTTTCCACACGGGTCTAACAGCAGCTGATGGACATTAACATCCTCTCCTTCCTCGTTTAGCGCCTTTCTTAGCTAAGATCTTTCGATTTCTAAAGGCGACACGCAGAGTGACGCGCCGCGGTGGGCGGAGTCTCGAGATGACGTCACGCGCTCTCTCTCTCTGCAGACAGAGGTTTGCAGCCGACTTTCTTTCACAGATTTTATCCACATCAAAGAGCTGACAGATTCAAATGCAATGATGCACGTGCACATACATTTGTTATAGACCCTTTGCACGTGACGTCACGCTCTACTCGCGCGAATTCTGAACGCCATGACGGACGGCGGAAGAGCTATTCTGTAGACGGACGGCAAGCCAAATGAGTTCGTGTTTGAGTTAGTTCTAGTTGTAAAATGGTTATTTTGTGTTGTGCCGTGGGCTGTGCTAATAGACAGGGTAAAGCCAATATATCTTTTTATCGAATACCATTTGATGGGGAGAGAAGGCAGCGATGGGTTGCTGCTATCAGCCGAAAGGACTGGCAGCCCTCCAAGTACTCCAGGATTTGCAGCGAGCATTTTTTACAAGGTAAGGTTCATGTATTTCCCAGTTACGTTTACTTAATTTGTGTAATACCATATCGCCATCCTTGTCCAGATGGAGACCCAGTCAAATTGTCATTTGTAACATGAGTAACCTAAGTTAGCTATGTAATGAGCAAGTGCCAGCTAGTGTGATAGGGCTGTGCAGTCTAACGTTAACGTTACTGCTACCCATTCACAAAGGTAGCTAACGTTAGCTTAATGTCATTATTAATGTAATTTAGGTTGGCTTTTATAAACGTGTTGAAAGATGTTTTTGTAAAATAAACCAGCCCTCAAACTTTTGACTATGCTGTTGTACTTTATAAAAGGATATTAAATGTATGTAGAATTACACACTGGCAAATCTTACTAATAATTCAATTACATTTTATTTATAGTATCACATCATAAGAAATTAAAAGAAAAACATTACAAATGGAGTAGGTCTAGACCACACTATAATTTACAAAGACCCAACAATTCTAGTAATTCACTTCATGAGTCTGTGGACTGTGTTTTGTCTGACAGCAGTCTATCTGGGCATGTATATGTCTTGGCCAATAACTCAGATAAAATGGCTGACCTATAGAAGGCCTCAACATTCTGCACTGCTTCTGTAAAAAAGTCAGCATCAGGCAAAATTCTCTGTATAAAAAAATCGGATGTAGACCACACCATGAAGTCACAAAACTTCCGCTTCGTCACAAACAACTGGGCTTGCACCTGGTAGTGGTATTGATGATCTCTGTTAAGTGCATGTGTACCATCTGTGTTCTCAATGCAGAAATGTTTCTTTTCAGTGGCACTGAGGACTCCGGTGTCTTTGGCACAGTGTGGGCATTTGATTTCCAAAATACCATCGCCACAGCAGGAGCAGGACAGCAAGGCATCTGGAGATGCTCCAAGGTAGGGACGGGAGGTATCAATATGGAGACCGGCATCACGAACACTTAGGTCCTGATGATGTTGTGCAGCGTAAGCCTCATATGTCTCTCTGGCTTTTTGTTCATGTTCACATCCCCATCTGAAAATGAGAAAAATAATGTTATTAAAGGAATAGTTCACTTTAAAATGATAATTTTCATATACTCACCCTCATATTGTTTCAAACCTGTATGAATTTCTTTCTTCTGCTGAACAGAAAGGAAGATATTTAGAAGAATGTCAGTAACCAGACAGTTTCTGGGTCCCATTGACTTCCATAGTAGAAAAAAATATACTATGGAAGTCAATGGGATCCAAAAACTGTCTGGTTACTGATAATCTTCTAAATATCTTCCTTTCTGTTCAGCAGAAGAAAGAAATTCATGCAGGTTTGAAACAACATGAGAGTGAGTATATGATGACAGAATTTTCATTTTAAAGTGAACTATTCCTTTAAGTCATCGTAGCTCTTTGAGTGTCCTTTTCATTGGATTTGTTCTCTCATTTCCCTAAGAACTATAAGTACTATAGATGTCAGTACCCAAAATTGGCCTAATCTTAATAGCACATAATATTCTCTTGTATCATATTCTATCACAGATATCACAGAGTAGTTTAAAAAGGTGTAAATTAAATATAACAGGAACCATTTAAAAGGAACATTAGGAATAAATAGGCAAAGGACCTACACCATACACCTGGGATTAAAAATAGATAAGGGCACTCAAAGAGATTGAGGGATGTAATCTGTCATCATGTTTGTAATTTAATGTTGATAATTTGTAATACTGACTATAATAAATATTCCAATGATAAATGCATTTCTTTGTCTTGTTTTTGTTTCTTTGATGTTTTTGTGAGCAGGGGCCCTCTACATTAGAACACAACATGTATTGCATACATTTCCATAGTTGAAACATAAGTTCAAAGAACATCTAATTTCTTTACTCACTTACACTATGGTGAAATTAAAAACAGTAACTGTATGTTTATGTCATTATGTCACACATGCCTGGTTGCAACTGTTGAAAATCTGCATAGGTCAGGGTAACAGATCTGCCTAATTAGGGATTTGGAAGGATTTGTAGGGTCTGTCCTTGCAGCTGACTTGAACCTAGATGCTGTCACCCTACCAGCCCTCATGTCAAACCATAGCCTTGACTTTCCCTGTTGTCGTGTCTCTTCCTCAACTTTTACTGCCTACAACATTGTAAATTATAGAAGATGAAATTAATGACATGACACCTTAAAGCACATTTTAGTCATATGAGATTAAGAGGGATGACTATACCTGCTCTGGTGTGACTTCCATATCATTGAATACCGCATCACATTTTTTCTCAAGGTCCGAGGCAGACAGCTTCCGGTTCTGAGCACTGTATAACTCAGTCAGGGGCTGTGGTAGACCCAGAGACACCACTTTTGGTTGAAACTGTTTACAGTAGTGTGGCAATATGCGTAGGATACCACTCTTCTCTGAAGGGTTTGGAGTTGCATTATCCAGAGCCTTGTAGAATTGTTCTATAGCTGCTGCAGACACACCCACTTTTTTCACAGATGGACAACCTGAATGGCTTTGGTTGTTTACACCACAACGCTTTTTGGCAGGATGTGAGAAATCAATTCCTGATCCCTCTTCGTACAAAGCCTTGCCCGCTTTCAAAGGAGGAAGTCCCCACTGTCTGGGCCCATCAGTGCAGCTTTTGTCTTCCAGATGTTTAACAGCAGAGTCTATTGCGTATAGCAGAGCTGTCACGTGGGAGCACACCTCTCCCAGGCCCGCTTTACATGTACAGTGGCCGCACAAGACTGTCCCATCCTTCTTCAAAGATACCCATGGTTGTAGTTGGGTTTCAGACAGTGACTGACTGTGATGCACCTACAATTACAGAAAGTGGCATAAATACATTATTCTTACATGAATGTTATTGTGATGTTATTATTTACTGCTGCAGTGACACCATAAATGCCCCTTGTGAATACATCTTAATCACTGTGATAGTCAAATCTTAACATAGGCTACAGCGAATATAATCACAGATGAGATGATGGCTAGATGTAAAAATTATGTGTGGCTACTGATCACAGACACTCCGTGGTTTACTGGCTATGATGCACCTACAAATACAGAAAGTGGCATAGATACATTATTTTTACATGAATGTTATTGTGATGTTATTGTTTAATGCTGCAGTAACACAATAAATGCACATTGTGAATACTTTGCTGTGATTAACTGGTAGAATCTTAACATAGGCTACTGCGAATATAATCACAGATAAGAAGATGTCTAGATGTTACAATTATATGTGGTTACTACGGATCACAGACACACCGTGATTTACTGTCTGCATGGATTAACGTGTGATCGATAATTAATGACTGCACTTCCCAGAGCTGGGATGCGTCCAGGCATCCATTAAAAAGCCACGGCCGACCATGTACTCTAAAATCATAGGCTACGTGTTATATAAATATTTATCAAGAAATAACAGGCTGCATTCTACATTAGAATTCAACTAAGCCATGTAATAATACAAAATAAACCATAGATCGATGTCTTACCTTTGCCATTATGAGGTACCTCCCCCCGCCGTTAGCGTAGCATCGCGTAGCTGTAACCCAGCCAGCTACGAAGAACTGGTAAGCATCCAGACTTTTAAAAGCTTTGAGATCAGCACCAGTGTATGGGGATACCCCGTTTACCACATAGTGGTACAAATCGTGTGGGCCGAAGTCAGGCAGACTCGGCGATTTAACGAGGTCCGTGAAAACCGAGGGATGAAGAAGGTAAGGGTCTGTATCCAAACCTGCTATCTCCAACTTCTCCAAATATCGCTCTTTGTGAGCACCTACCAGATGCCCTACCTCGACCGATAACGGCACTACAACTTCTTCAATAGAAGAAGCCATGAAGTTTAGTGGTAATGTTAACGTTATCTATTTTAATCTGTTTAAAACTATTCAAATTTCCCGCTCGTCTACTACTGCTCAGCCTGCGCGTCCAGTGATTTTGCCGTACAGCATGGCGTCGTCACGTGGTCGTGGTCACGTGTTTGCAAAGGGTCTATTGTCAGAGGTGGAAAGTAACGAATTACATTTACTCGCGTTACTGTAATTGAGTAGCTTTTTTGTGTACTAATACTTTTTAAAGTAATTTTTTAAATCTGTAATTTTACTTTTACTTAAGTATATTTTGTTTGAAGTATTGTACTTCGCTACATTTTAAAACACATTAATTACTGAGTTAAAAAAAAAAAAAAAAAATCGCTCCCTGGAAACTACGTCAGTAAATAATGGGCAGGAGGGCAAACTGGCGCTAAAATCACAAGAAAGATGCAGACGGAAGAAACAGGCGTTAGTGGTGCAGACACCGCTGAAAACGAAACCCCGTCATATTCTGAAGTTGAACTCGAAGGAAATGAAGTGAACCCCTGGCCATATGTATGCTCTATTATGCAGTGTAAGCTGTACTTGCCTAGGAAGACCAAACTAGCAGCTTATAAAATCTCGACAAGACATCAACCCTTCGCAAGAATGTAGAGCTAAGCTAAATAATTGCATCGGTGCATTGGTGGTTAAAATGAAGCTTTGACATTTTAGCAAGAGGTTTTGCACAAATTAGCTAAAAAGACAGTGGTGAGGAGTGTGCTATTTTTGTTTTAATGATGTGCGCGCGCATTTATAGTGCGTTCTTTCACTGTGTGATTCAGTCTCCTAAAATGCATTTAGAATGATCACAAAATTGAAGATATAGGGGCAGGAAATTCACATATTTATATAATTTCATATATTAAATCAAAATCACACAAAGAATGCCATCTTTTCCTCCAAAAATCATCATGAATATATACATGCATACATATATATAACAGTTCAGTAAACAAGTTAATTAAGAGACTTGCGTTTTAGACACCATATTGCCTTTTTTAGCTCTATTTCTACAACAGAAAATAATTCCAAACACAGCCACCAAAGCACAGTTTTGCGTCTCTGAGCAGCGTGACAGTGTTTCGTTCCTGAATGAATCAACCGTTTAAATGATTCGGTTCAATCGCAATGACTCACTTATTAACAGTGACTTGCTGACACATACTGGCCATTTTAATATCACATTTAAAGTATCTTTAGATTTTTTAAATAATTAATTTCTTATCATTTCAAATGAGTATTCAACATTTTATGTCTTGTATATCTAAACATTATTCATGCATTTGTAACTGCAGGTTAAATGCATTCTTGTCCTGTACTAAACAGTGTAATACATCTAAATGCCACTTCCAATGAATCTTCTGCATTTCCTCTGCATTAAAAGATGAGTTTGTTGATACTGATTTGCCTGGTAACAGCCCAAATGTTTTATTATTCTAAATAACTGATTCCTTTAATTAAAAACAACTAGTTTGAGATTAATAGACCTATCCCAGGGGTGTCAAACTCAGTTCCTGGAGGGTCGTAGCCCTGCAGAGTTTAGTTCTAACCCTGCTCCAGCACACATATCATGTAGTTTTCAAATAAACCTAAATGATTAGATTAGCTGGATCAGGTGTGTTTAATTAGGGTTATATCTAAACTGTGCAGGACTGTGGCCCTCCAGGAACTGAGTTTGACACCCTTGGCCTGTCCCATTTTGACTCCCTCCCACTGTTAAAATGTAACTAAGTAATTTTTACTCTGAGTAAAGTTTAAATGAGCTACTTTTTACTTTTACTTGAGTAGATTTTTAGACTGGTACTTTTACTTGTACTTAAGTAAAATTTCATTAATGTAATGGTACTTTTACTTGAGTAGAATATTTTTGTACTCTTTCCACCTCTGGTTATTGTTATTGTTTTTCGGAGCATATTTGCACTTGCAGTTGTACTATCTACAGAGATAAACATTTAACAATAGTTTGCAATGAATCTTAGCTTAGACTGATGAAATGAGGTCATTTCTTTCAGATCAGATTAGCTTCAGAAGTAGCCTACTTTGGTCTTGTAATGTTGGGGAAATGATGGAGTTAAGAAATTATCATTGAAGAAAGAAATGACAAGAGTAGGCTTAGACTGCATATGACAACATAGATAAAAAATTTTAAATAACCAACGATTCTCACAACAACATATTACAGGAGATTAAATACTAATAAAACAGTAATATAGGTAATCTGAAGCATTTTCACTTAGCCAACAAATAAACTACTTATGTATACTTGTGATGATGTGTGCAACAGATAGATAAAACTAAAATAAGTTAAACGATTATTTTTTCAGAGTATACAGTTTGAATGGAAGTCAATGAAGAGCTGTTCTCTTCACAATCAGATGGTGATATAGCATCCACACAAAACCTTGACCTGGTCTTCTCATATGTCACATATGAGCTTCATCTTTGCTTTGTTCCTTTTCATCACAGTTTGGACAAAATAAGACTCCTCGCCCTATGTACTATACTATAGCAGTATCATATTCATAGAGTGCATCTGCAGTACTTATAAAACTTAATTTATGACTGAGCAGTATATCATTGAATGTGGAACATACTCTGAAAGTGCACGACTTCTGGAAGCAGTGACTGTCTAGTAAACAGCCCCTCTGTAACATGTTTGTTTGTTTATTGCTAAATGTATCTTAATACTACAGATTAAAACCGCTCGTTCTGATTGGTGACAGATATGGGTCGTTACAGAAGAGGCTGAGCACATAGGCAGAGGTTATAATTTGACCATCAGTAATTGAATGATGGGCTCTGCTTTACGGTCTGATACAACTGTAGCAGTCTGTTTTTAGGTCTCAGCTGTTAAAGCGGCAGAGCAGTTATCCAGGTAGTTGACAGGTTGGCTACACATTCCTCTTTCTCACACAGCTGTCATTCTAGGCTGCTTAATCATGGCTCTTTGTTTTAAAACTCAGGCCAGAAGGTCTGCATTTAAATTAGTAGAGTTAGTATAATAAACAGGAAACGTGTTCAAGTCTAAGATACACTATAAAGAAGTGGTAACATGCTATTGTTATTTTAGGGAACTCATTTTACTACTGTAACCTAATGTTAGTTGATTCGGTGATGTGTCAAGTGTCAAACTGTATTTATATTCAATATTCAATAACTCCAGCATTCACTGTCCTCACGTCAGAGCTCAATACTCCAGTCCAGGACCAAAGTCCCGGGGCAAGATCAAGCTCATACTAGTGTGCACCGTTGTGTTGTGTTTTCCAGTTTGAATGACATGTTTGCTGGAAACGGTGTGCAACAGAGTTTGAGATGTGTTTTCTCTTGTTTGGTGGGTGTGTCAAACATGTCAGCCCAGTCAGCAGCAACATGTGTATAAACCATGCGGTGTTAAAGAAAGAAATTAACATCAAAATAAATTCACAAGAGCAAGTATATTGTGTGCACATGCTTATTTACATTAAAGGCAAAATAACTAAAATAATAAGAGAACAAGTATAGATCTAACACTTCTTTAAGTCTGTCTAAATATCATTTAGTAATTGCAATGTCTTCTGGTCATTACTTAGGAAGGTGTACTTAATACTGATTCATGTGACATAAAACTACTATATTTATATATTTAGCTATTGTATTGTGGAGTGACACTTTTATAAACTTTTCTATACTCCTCTGATTATATAATGGTAAATATTACAATATCATAGCACAACAACAGTGATCAGCAATAATGCATATATATATATATATACACACTCTACAGACCAAAAGTTTGGACACACCTTCTCATTCAAAGAGTTTTCTTTATTTTCATGACTATGAAAATTGTAGATTCACACTGAAGGCATCAAAACTATGAATTAACACATGTGGAATTATATATGGAGTTATATACATAACAAAAAAGTGTGAAACAACTGAAAATATGTCATATTGTAGGTTCTTCAAAGTAGCCACCTTTTGCTTTGATTACTGCTTTGCACACTCTTGGCTTTCTCTTGATGAGCTTCAAGAGGTAGTCACCTGAAATGGTCTTCCAACAGTCTTGAAGGAGTTCCCCGAGAGATGCTTAGCACTTGTTGGCCCTTTTGCCTTCTGTCTGTGGTCCAGCTCACGCCCAAACCATCTCGATTGGGTTCAGGTCCGGTGACTGTGGAGGCCAGGTCATCTGGCGCAGCACCCCATCACTCTCCTTCTTGGTCAAATAGCCCTTGATGCCTTCAGTGTGACTCTACAATTTTCATAGTCATGAAAATAAAGAAAACTCTTTGAATGAGAAGGTGTGTCCAAACCTTTGCTCTGTACTGTATATATATCACAATAAAAAAGAATAAGGTCATATAGATTAAAATACAGTTTCGGAGCTAAGAAGTCGATCATTCTTCACCTGAAAAGTTTGCGAGACAAATGTTGGATCACAAAAATTAGGAACCAGAGTTTCCACAAATCCCTTTTCTTAATTGGGCTGTTCTCTTTTATTCAGGACGACAAGGACAATGACCGTAACATCAAGCTTATTTTGCAGTAATAAACATGTATTTACACTGATCATATCAGGCCCTGAAAATTCTTCAAAAAGGACACAAAGGTTGGCCTTCTCAGCTGCCATAGTTACAACTCTTGCATCATCAGAACAGAGTTCAGCCCTCAGCCCTGCTGAGTTCAGCTCCAAACCTAACCTTACCAAAATCAGCGAGACGAGCTAATTAAGGTGTTCAGGATGACTTTCAAATTCTGGGCAGGTGGATTGAACTGGGGTTGGTAGTAAAGTTTGCAGGCCCTCCAGGACTGGAGATGAAGAGCCTTGCTCTGAAGTCACTTGCATCTGGAATACTGCAGATTTGATCTTTCTCTTTTCATATAAATGCTACTAGTGCTATCTTGCATCTAGCGATTGTGAAAATGATCTCAGAGCATGAATACAATCAGGGATGCACATAAGTTTTTCAGTCTGGTTCTCATGAGAACACCTGGAGATTTGGTTTGGTGCTCACTTCACATAGTGTGACTCATTAAAGGAATAATTCATCCAAAAATGAAAAATCTGTCATTAATTATTCACCCCCATCCCGTACACAAAATACTTAATTCAGGAACACAAATTAAGATATTTTGGATGAAATCCGAGAGCTTTCTGACTCTGCATAAACAGCAATGGAGCTACTACTTTCAGGGCAAAGAAACATAGTAAGTACGTTGTTAAAATGTGGTTCAATCATAATGTTATGAAGCTACAATAATACTTTTTGTGTGCAAAGAAAACCAAAAATAATGATTTTATTCAACAATTTCTTTTCAGTTTTTATTTTGGTCACATATGCATGGGTTGGAAAGGAATTTATTTTTGGTACTTTTTATTTTTATTCTTGTTGTGTTAGTTTCTATTTAGAACAACAGCTTTTGCCAAGTAGAAGCTAATTGTATTCCTTGTTATTTAATGCGTTTAAGTGTCTGAACTGTCCCATTGAGGTGAAACCTAAGCCTCTTTCACACTGAATGTTGGAAATTGCGGAACACTGCCGAGTCGCCTTCTGTGTGAACACAAACACGTCCTGGGATTGATCCGGGTCAGGGACCTAATAACTTTGCCGTGTTCAGTTCTGGAACAAGCTCTGTGTGAAGAAAAGGCAGATATAATGCCGTAAACAGTGTGTCGTAGTGATGCCCGATAATGTGCGTCAACTTTTTTACCAGATGTTTTGAAGGCAGATCAACAATCGCGACAAAAAATATGTGCAAACTGTAGTGAAGCAGAGATCAGCTCCTCACTATCCGCACTGACACTGAGATCATTCGCCAGTTTAAGTGAATGTTAACGTGCCTAGCGTTTTCGACTCGTTCATTACACATCACATCCTGATGTCACTTGTCTTTACGGGTTGTGTGTGAATGCACGCACATATTCCAGGTAATCACTGGCAGTGTGAAAGTGCAAAATCTAGCGACCCGGGAACAATTGCCGGGACACATTACCAGTGTATTTTCTGGAATTCTACACTCCCTTTCCCCCTTCTGCCTTTTTCTTTTGTGTCATCCCCTCTTCCCACCCACACCCACTTCTCATCAATGGATGTGAATAGCACTATAGACAATTTATACTTCACTTTAACATCCTTTCCAGGGACAACAATGAAACCTATTGTTTTCAACTAGGTATCATCTTTCCTTTCACTGAACAACTGGCTGGACAACAACCAATCAGGATCCAAAAGCGGCCACTTAACTGAGACCACATTGTCATCAGTCACAGAAGTCCTGCAGATTGCAAGAGCTGATTCCAAATTGTCAAATCTCATTATGGTAGATTTACCTACAGCTTTTGAAACTCTTACCCACTGCGCACCACTGGAACTTCTCTTCACTGGTTTGAATCTTACCAGAGGAATGTATATATATATATATAGATAGATAGAGTATACAGTAGAGAACAGAGGTATCCGCAGAACATCAACTGGTCATGGGGCTTCATCAAGGATTAGTTCTTGAACCCCTCCTCTTCTCTACATACTCTAAATCACTGTTTCGTGTTGGTGGGGTGATCTTCCTAACCCTACTGTGAATCCCTGACCATTTTTAAGAAACCGCTGAAAAATCTTTTCCATGAGCACTTAACTGCAACTTGTTTACTCTTTAAACAAAAAAAACTCTTCTTATATGCTTTCAATATTTCCCTAAATCCCTTTTTATTAACTTTTTATTGTTACTTCTTTTGTTAATAGCTTTTTAAGACGAATCTCATGTTGTATCTCTCTTTTCTTAATTGCATATCTGCTAAAGAAATAAATGTAAATGAAGACTTATCTCCAGCCATTCCAAATTGATTTAAGTTCCTGTTTTTCGTGTTTTTTTGAAGCTTTGTGTTTACAGTGTGCTATATAACGTGTTCATGTTTCGCGTGTATAAAAACATAGTATTTTGTATCTGTATACCGCTGTTTTCACTGTCATAAAAACGGGCTGATGACTTCCTTGTTCTATGAAGTCCCTCCTTCAGAAATACGTAACGAGTTCAGATTGTGCCAGTGGTTCCTGTGTTGCGATTCGACAGCAGCTGAGCCCACGTTACCCTCCTGGAAACACGATTGGGCTAGTTTTGGAGTAGTTTTGAGAAGCAAGTGAGCAGGATTTTTTGGAAAACCTGGCAATCCTGACCTGAATGCATGTGCTGGAGATGTTCTTCTAATCACAGAACGCCTTTACTGACGAGATGCGCATGAAAATGGCATTAAATGTTTTGCACAGCGCTACCATCTAGTTAACAAAGCTAAAGCTAAACGACATTGTGACAAACACACTCTACAAACACAATTCTTCCTCTGTGGGAGGGAGCGCAACAAGACCACGCCCACTTTTTTGTTTATTCCTGTGGGCGGAGGTTAGTCAAAAAACTGTTCTAGTGACATCATTACTGAAGGAAGTAGAGGGATGTAGTCCAAACGCGTCGTTCGATGTAGGCGAATTCTGTTAAATAAAATATCTCGCTTGGCATTGAACTTTGAGCTTTATAATTTTACAGATATTATTATACTCTATCAACAACATTACACACTAACTAAAGTTTAAAACATGGGATCACGGAGAACAGGACCTTTAATCTTATCTCACTTCAACTTCAGTACAGGTGGTTTTGAAGCTGATACGGAGTATCAAACCAAATGTAACTGTAGTGAGGATGTGTGGTTCATTCCACCTCCAAATGCCTTGTTTGATGCCCCTATCTCATTGTGAGCTCCATCAAATACTCACCCAAAACCTGTACACTCTTGTTGGGGCAGTGCTTTTGGTAAAGGCAGTATACCTTTATTCAAACATCTGCAGTCACACTCCAAATTGGTGCCTGCCAATTAAAAAAAACATTGGACGTTTTAAGTGATAGGCCACCATGGTTCATCCAGCTCGGTCTAATGTAGTGGTTCTCAAAACTTTTTTTGCCAGCCCCCCTTTTATAGAGAAAAATATTATTAAGTCTTTAAGACAGACAAAGGTTATCACATCATGCTGCAAAAGCTTGGCCATCTACAATTGAAGCATCAAAGTGGACACTTTTAAAGTGCCACACCCCAATTTTTATCACTCCAGTCCCCACTATGTGTCCTGGGTTTCTGGGGATATCCTCTTCTGGAGCAAACTATTAAACATACTTATATTAGCAAAGAAGTATATAAAAATATATAACAAGCAATTCTCTAATGTTGATCAATATAGAGACACTGCTCTCTCTTGCAGACAGCAGGCTTTTTAAGCTCCATCCCAGCTTGCTATAATAGACAACACATGTTAGTGTAAATTACACACACTCCACACATCTCCCGATCTCTCTTTCCATCCGCGGACCACATCGGACAGGCCTCTGCCACTGACTACTAATCAGTGTGGGTGTGCATCACATCCATTGAAAGTGTGAGTAAAATCTGTCCCACAATTCCTCAGTCCTTCTACGATGTGTTCAGCCTTTAGCAAGCAACCCAGTCAGCACCTCACTCTCTCTCTCTCTTATCGGACATAAGTTCAGTTCATGGAGCTTCCTCCTAACAAGCTGATAATCTGAATCAGTTGTGTTAGATAAGCGAGACATACAAAATACACAGAGTGGTGGAATGGGATTGAGAAGTACTGGTCTAGATAAACAAAACCCTTTATCTTCTCAGTCCATGGCCAAACATCTACAGCATGTCAAGCTGGTCCTTCTCCAAATTAATCTGCTCGTTAAGGCCAAAAAGTGCGGGTTCCACCAGCACACAGTCCAATTCCTAGGATACAACGTCGCTCTTAAAGACATGCTCATAGATTTGGGGAAGGTACAAGCAGTTCTTACTTGACTACAACCTACAACTGCTAAAGAACAACAACAAATCATGAACTTCAGTGTCATTGCTGATTCAGTACACTCAGTACATTCTCAATCGATCCAAACACTACAGCCCTCTTCCTTAACCATGCAGACCTGGAGCGTCCCTTTTTTGCAGAAGTTGACGCCTCCACCACTGGAGCCAGAGTCATCCTCTTTCAATGGCAGGAAAATTATTTTAAGAGAAAATGGCAGACAGTTGTTAGAGTTAGATGTGTGTTACTGTTACCTCATCATTGGAGGCTAAGATCATCTTGATTCAGTGCACTATTTTGGATCACAGGATTACCTTGCTTGGAACCAACGTTCATGTAAAAGACAGGCGTTACTTGCTGTGGAGAAGACATGTTTGGTGCGCTCAGAAAACAACACAATAGTTCAATCCAAAGTTACTGACTTCAATTTGCTCAGCCGCCAGAATAACATCAGAATAGTCAACTTACCAAAGGCTATTGAAGGGCCTCGTCCGTTCTCCTCCTTTTTTCAATTGCTGTCTGACATATTTAGGGAGGAAATTTCTCAGACTCTGCCAGAAATTGATAGAGCCCACAGAACTCTTACAGCTAAGAGTGTCATCGATACCAACAGAAGGAGCTGATACTAAATGAAGCCAGTGCTAAGGCAGTGAACCTAAAATACAAGGGCAACCTGACTGCAGTATTTGAAGATTAGGCACCAAAGGTTGCAGCGCAAAGAGCCCAATCCCGACACGACTAAATCCTGGCAAATCATGTAGATTTTAAGGGGAATCAGACGCTGGTCATACCTACTGGTGGATTTTGTGTGTTAGTGAGTTTACCAGTTTTCAAAGGCATGCCATATGATAAAACTTAAAGACCTATCAAGGAAGCGCTGTTCTTCTGGTCTCTCAGGAAACATAGTGTTTGTGTATTTATCATAGAAATGGTTAACAATGCATTTCACCGATCACTGCAAATAAATCTAATGATTAGGTATTTCTGCCTCATGCTTTGATCAGAATCCATATAAGATTGCAATTGGATGATGTTTCAAATATTTGCTGGTTTTGAGTGGATAATATTATTTTAAATGCCTTAAATGTTAATATACTGTAGAGGGACATGGGAAATGAGCATTGTTGCATTTGTCCAAGCATCAGTTGACCCTCTTTGGACCAAGATAATCGGTGGGCCAAAACCCTTGGCCTTTCACCCCAGAGGAGGCACATTTAAGCATGCACCTGCATGTTTGCTTTTGGCCTGACAGTGGAAACAACTTGTTTATGATATCAAGTTGTCTTTGCCCTAAGGCAACAAAGCAGCTCAAACCACTGTGCAGATGGTATGAGGATTTTTCACCTTTTTCTTTTGTTGTAGATGGGTGTTTTTATGTTTTGGTTTGAACTGACTAACCTAACCAGTTGACTTGTGTTAAAGCCACAAGAAATGTGCCTGTAGTCAGTTGCATGGATTCACTGCCATTCATAACTCCTCTCCTGTGGCCTCATGGGATATTAAAGTGTCCATTGGACACACACTTCAGAATCTTGTAGCAAGTCATCTGGGCACTTTTCTCCTGCTGTTTTATGAATTCAGACATACTACTCTTTCACATACCTTTTGTGCTTACTTTATATTAGGGATGCATGTGGTTTCAGATGCAGCCAGGATCTTTGTTAATAAGATACCAATTATTTTCACTTACCTGTAGTAAAATTAAACAACATTACCATACAAATAAGGTTAAAGAAATCTTAAAATAATTATTAGAGTCTACCACATTTTTTTTACAAAAATAAATACAAAAGTGATACTGAATTAAAATGCTCTTTCTGTGAAAGTTTTACTGAAACATTGTCCTTTTTAGTCCTGTCAAGATACTCAACACTTTTGGAAAATATTTTTGTGATGTTAAGCTATTGTATACCCTTATGTACCCGCTTTCTGTTGTTGTGTTGTTGTTTCTCTCTCTCTCTCTCTCTCTCTCTCTCTCTCTCTCTCTCTCTCTCTTTCTTTACTGTCGTTGTTATGTTATGATGCATGTGAAATGTTTTTCTGTTGTATTATGGGATATGCTGCTGTACGTGCTATTTGTTGATAATAAGGCTTAAAAAACTTATTGTAAACAAACTCTTTACTCTGGCTGAGGTTTTACACATGGCTGAACTAATGCGGGCACCCTTTATTTGTCACTGACACGTAAGTTTCAAGTTTAGTTTCAGGTTTGTTTATTTATATAACACAATTAAAACAGTGACAGCTGAGTGGTATTCCTCTTCACATCAGGTATTCTGCTGTAAATAGATCCTGACAAGGAAGAAAGATTTCTTGTAAGGGTTTATCGTATTTTCTGGACTATAAGTCACACTTTTTTTCATAGTTTGGCTGGTCCTGCGACTTATAGTCAGGTGCGACTTATCAAAATTAATTTGACATGAACCAAGAGTTTTAAAAGAACCAAGAGAAAACATTACCTTCTAAGCCGTGAGAGGGCGCTCTATGCTGCTCAGTGCTCCTGTAGTCTACACTGAAAACATGTAGACGGTAATGTTTTCTCTCGGTTCTTGGTTCTAAATAAATGTGACTTATAGTCCGGTGCGACTTATATAAGTTTTTTTCCTCGTCATGACGTATTTTTGGACTGATGCGACTTATACTCAGGTGCGACTTATAGTCCGAAAAATACGGTAATTCTTTCTATGAATTTACATTTTAGTTTGGCTATTGTATGTGGGCACAGACATAGGGTGCTCTCACACCACCTCTTCAAGCAGGTCTCGGTACGCTTTCAAACGAACTCTGGAGCGATTAGTTTGTGGTGAGAACGGGATCCGACCTCGAACCAACCCAATTTTGGACTAAACCAGCTGCCGTAGTCAGCTGCGCTGTGCATTATGGGATGAGGAAGTGTTTGTTGACAGTTTGCACTTTAGCATGGCAGCTTTATGGACAAACTTGGAGTAGTGAGGAGGTGCGGAGCCTCATATAAATTTGGTCAGATGACCATGAGCATGTCAGAGTTAAGAAGAATTAATGCACGCCTCCGCTTGAAGTTACGGGCGATGCCCGCTCGCCGTTTGCAGTGCATTAGAATGTTGTTTTCAAGCCAGATTTGCGCTTCATTATAGAAATTTATTGTTTGCATATTGTGGTGTATACAAACAATGTACTAGATTATGGCCAGGGACAAAACCAGCCCGCGCAGTTGTCTCTCCATAGGTGTGTTGTCTCTGTGTTGTTTGCTGGCTTTCCCTCTTATGTTGGAATATTCCCACAAGTAAATTCTGACCAATCGAAAAGCAGTTTAGGAAATACGTCATGGCCAATGAGTGATGTGGATGTTGTCATGTGACTGCATTTTGGTTCATTTCAACTGGTTCGGACCAAAGCAATCAGTGTGGTGTGAAAAGGAACCAAAAAAGCTGAAAAATGCTACAATGTATAATTGTTTGCCCTTGGTTCGGACCAAATGAATCGAACTAGAGATGTGAAAGCACCCATAGATGCACTGTATTCGTGCTGATGCTGTGCACAGTTGCTTTTTTACTACTATTGTACAAACTTTTTCAGCTGTGGTAGACTTTGGTGAAATTTCTATCGTCACTGCAACAGACATAAGACATTTTCTGTGGCACCTTATTTAAAAACATAAATTCAACATATAACAAATAATAATATTTAAAACCCTCTGGGCTTCTTCGTAAATGGGTCACACTTAGCTTCCTCCCGCCCGAAAACGGCGAAGCCTTAAAATTGTACTTTACTTTTTCCCAGGATAACCATTCAAATATATTTTTGTTCTATAATGTTTTCTGATTATTATTTAGAATTTTTAGATTTTTTTATGATACTTTGCATTAATTATATAATTTTTATGAGCTATTTTTTCCATTAGAATTAATATATCATTTTTTATTTTATATTTATTTTTAAAAAAAAAATTCAATAAATGCAGCATTTCACATCAAAATAGAGTGCCAGCCTAAAAAAAAAATGTTCCAGGAGAAGAACTTCATCTAGTGGCTTTAAAAAATAGCCACTTTTGTGTAATGTCCTGTACCAGCCTGTAGGCTGTCTATAGCTTCCTATATATCCTATATAGAAAGGCTTTTTGATTCCTTTTTTTTTTCATTTATTGATTTTATGTGGAATATTCTACAAATTTGCTGTTGCAGTCGCCAGTTTATCTGTGTATGTGTGTGTGTGTGTTTGTGTGCGTGGGTGTGTGTGTGTGTGGGGGGGGGGGGGGATCTTATTTGCACTCTTGATGTTCTAGAGTGTCACCCCTTCATTGCTGTACACTTTTTTTCAGCACAGTTGCTGATCTGTAGCTTGTACCACCAAAAGTTTCTCTGAGTTTTCCTATTTTTTCGTATTTCCCATTCATTTCCTATGTCGCCCGTTTTCGGGCGGGAGGAAGCTAAGTGTGACTTTTTTTTTTACGACCCTTTAACATATCAGAATCATCTCCTTGATTTTTTTGTGTGTTCATATAGGTAATACAACAAAAGTCACCAAGTTTCATACCCATCCGATGAAGCAAAAAAATTAAACATTTAAAAACGTTCAAGTTTTCGCCCGTTTTCGGGCGAAGAAGCCCAGAGGGTTAAAATATCCGAATAATTTAATTTGAAAGAAACTTGAAACTTGCATTTCCAGTCTGCTGCATTCGTATGCCTATGAATGGAAGTCAATGGAATTGAAACTGAAACTTCACATCCACTAAGAGTAATAACCGAAGTTTATAACTCTCAGGGAATTCATGTTAATATGTATGCCTTGAGCATCAGGATTACTAGAAACTTCCAGGCAGGTGTTTTAGGGGAAGCTCGAGATAAACTTTACGCTTTTGACTGTGTACTTTTTAGGGATGGGACGGTATGAAAATTTAATATCACGATTATAGTGACTAAAATTATCACGATTATCAATATTATCACGGTTTTGTTGAAACGAGATGAAAGTGTTCAAAAATAGTTGATGCTCACACTGAAAACATTTCAGCAAGTTTTATATTTAATAATCAACAAACAACTAATAAAACAAGCAACTCTATGCACTTAATTTAAAGAAAGATTAAATTCTGTGGCATTTCCTTCCTTACAATGAAAAGTGTAGAAGCATAGAAAAGCATAGAAAAGTCACTGACTTTCGCCATTCCTTCTCGAAAAAAAAACAAAAAAAACATTGTGCGCTGCGCTTGCGTCAGACTGTTGCTGGCTGCACATGATTTAATAGTGAGTTATTAAAACCGCGATAATCAAACACGGTTTTAATGATAATTCATTTTTAAATGATATTACTAACCTTCAGCACATTTTATCACGGTTATCAATAAAACCGGTTATCGTCCCATCCCTAGTACTTTTGAGTGTGTAGTATAAGAGTAACCAAGTTTGAGGACATACTACCAACTCATAATTAAGTCTTTAACAAGCTGCGTTGTCACAAAGTTATATGCATCCTGTTACTGTAAACTGGTCTGTCAACTATCTTTTCATAGTTAACTTGTCACATTTTCAGAATCTATTACACTTCTCAGCAAATTTTCCCAATAAATTGGAGAGAAAAAGCATCAAATATATTTGGCGGTCTTTCATGTGGAGAACTATCTGCATTACGTAATAATGCAGTTAATGCCCAAACATATCTTTATAAAAGTGCACGATGTTGTTGCAGATGAAATAAATAATCTCAATGCCTTATATACAGTATATCTATCCAACCTAGCTGGATGGAGAAATCATACTGTAGAGTTGAAGTGGCAGGGAAGGCAAGAAGCTCTGTCTTTGCCAGGTTGAGTTGTAGGTGATGTTCTTCCATCCATGCAGCTACCGTTGGATCATCTGGTTGAAATGAGAGATAGAGCTGTGTGTCATCAGCATAGCAATGGTAGGAGAAGCCATGTGCCTGTATGATTGGACCCAGTGATGTTGTGTATATGGAGAGGAGGAGGGGTCCAAGAAGTGATTCCTGAGGAACCCCAGTGACCAGCTAATGTGCTTTGGATACCTCCCCTCCACAAGCCACCCTGAAAGACCTATCAGTAAGATAGGATTCGAACCAGTTAAGTGGAATCCCTGTGATGCCCATTAATGAAAGAGCAGACAGAAGGATCTGACGATTGACAGTGTCAAAAGCAGCAGATAGATCCAGCAGAATAAGAACTGATGATTTGGAATCAGCTTTTGCAATCCACAGGGCTTCCATGACTGACCGTAGCACAGTTTTGGTTGAATGGCCACTTTTGAAACCTGAAAGAGAAGATGGGAGCTTTAGCGGTGGGTGTGGTTGGTTTGAGGTCCTGTGTGTGGGGGGCTGAAAAATTGACTACTGATTGTTCTGGTTTTCTCTTCGAAAAATGTGGCAAAATCATTAGCTGTTATAGAAGTGATGAAGGGGGACAGAGGAGATAATTTATTGTTTTGAAGTGATTATGTGTGTCTGGAGTGCTGTTGTTTTTGTTGTGAAAGTATGAAGATTTGGCAGTATGGACAGCAGAGAAAGATGAAAGTAAAGATGATACATACTCAGGTGTGACGGATTTTTTGATTTGCGCCATTTTCTCTCTGCTCTCACAAAGTACATCAGATAATCAGAGGTTAGAAGGGGCAGCCCGTGCTGGCCTGGAGGAGAGAGGACAAATATCGTCTAGACAAGAAGTTAAAGTAGAGCATAAAGTGTCAGTTACTGCATTCACATCCAGAGATGAGAAATGGGTAGGTGAGAGAATAGAGGAGTATAATATGAAGGAAAGATGGGAGGGGGAAAGAGATCGAAGGTTTTTTCTAAAAGTAACTGGTATAGGGGTTGGTGGCACATAGGAAACAAAATGTAGTTTAAATGTAATGAAGATATGGTCAGAGATATGTAGGGGTTCTACCAAAATGTTGTCTGCAATACAATTGTGTGTGTAAATTAAGTCAAATTGGTTGCCTGATTTGTGCGTGCTTGTAGTGGTAAGGCGTTTGAGATCAAATGAAGCAAGGAGTGAATGGAAGTCTGTAGCATAAGGCTTGTCCAGATGAAGTCGACAAAGACTAAGTGGAATGCCATCCTCCAGGAATGAGGACATACAGCCCATTCAGCTCCTCTAGGAAAGTGGATAGAATTTGGCCAGGAGGGCGGTAATTTACCACAACCTGGAGTTTTTTAGGATCTGTTACAATAATCGCATGAGATTCAAATGAGTTATAATTGTACAACAACTACAGAACAGGACAGAAACAACTTTGCACCAGTCTTCTGCTGTCCAGTCCTTGTACTTCCTCCATAAATTCTGTCTGTCCTTGATGTTTTTCTTGGAGAGAAGTGGCTTCTTTGCTTTCCTTCTTGACACCAGGTCGTTGTACAATAGTCTTGGCTTCACTGTGTGAGCAGATGCTCTCACACCAACATGCTGCTGTTCCTGAGAAAGCTCTGCATTGCTGGTGACACGATTCCGTAGCTGACTCCTCAGGAGGAGACTGTCCTGTTCCGTAGCTGACTCCTCAGGAGGAGACTGTCCTGTTCTGTAGGAGACTGTCCTGTTCCGTAGCTGACTCCTCAGGAGGAGACTGTCCTGTTCCGTAGTTGACTCCTCAGGAGGAGACTGTCCTGTTCCGTAGTTGACTTCTCAGGAGGAGACTGTCCTGTTCCGTAGCTGACTCCTCAGTAGGAGACTGTCCTGTTCCGTAGTTGACTCCTCAGGAGGAGACGGTCCTGTTCTGTAGCTGACTCCTCAGGAGGAGACTGTCCTGTTCCGTAGTTGACTTCTCAGGAGGAGACTGTCCTGTTCCGTAGTTGACTCCTTAGTAGGAGACAGTCCTGTTCCGTAGCTGACTCCTCAGGAGGAGACTGTCCTGTTCCGTAGTTGACTCCTCAGGAGGAGACTGTCCTGTTCCGTAGTTGACTTCTCAGGAGGAGACTGTCCTGTTCCGTAGTTGACTCCTCAGGAGGAGACTGTCCTGTTCCGTAGTTGACTTCTCAGGAGGAGACTGTCCTGTTCCGTAGTTGACTTCTCAGGAGGAGACTGTCCTGTTCCGTAGCTGACTCCTCAGGAGGAGACTGTCCTGTTCCGTAGTTGACTCCTCAGGAGGAGACTGTCCTGTTCCGTAGTTGACTTCTCAGGAGGAGACTGTCCTGTTCCGTAGTTGACTTCTCAGGAGGAGACTGTCCTGTTCCGTAGCTGACTCCTCAGGAGGAGACTGTCCTGTTCCGTAGTTGACTTCTCAGGAGGAGACTGTCCTGTTCCGTAGCTGACTCCACAGGAGGAGACTGTCCTGTTCCGTAGTTGACTCCTCAGGAGGAGACGGACCTGTTCCGTAGTTGACTCCTCAGGAGGAGACGGACCTGTTCCGTAGTTGACTCCTCAGGAGGAGACTGTCCTGTTCCGTAGTTGACTCCTCAGGAGGAGACTGTCCTGTTCCGTAGTTGACTCCTCAGGAGAAGACTGTCCTGTTCCGTAGTTGACTTCTCAGGAGGAGACTGTCCTGTTCCGTAGCTGACTCCTCAGGAGGAGACTGTCCTGTTCCGTAGCTGACTCCTCAGGAGGAGACTGTCCTGTTCCGTAGTTGACTCCTCAGGAGGAGACTGTCCTGTTCCGTAGTTGACTCCTCAGGAGGAGACTGTCCTGTTCCGTAGTTGACTCCTCAGGAGGAGACTGTCCTGTTCCGTAGTTGACTCCTCAGGAGGAGACTGTCCTGTTCCGTAGCTGACTTCTCAGGAGGAGACTGTCCTGTTCCGTAGTTGACTTCTCAGGAGGAGACTGTCCTGTTCCGTAGTTGACTCCTCAGGAGGAGACTGTCCTGTTCCGTAGTTGACTCCTCAGGAGGAGACTGTCCTGTTCCGTAGCTGACTTCTCAGGAGGAGACTGTCCTGTTCCGTAGTTGACTTCTCAGGAGGAGACTGTCCTGTTCCGTAGCTGACTCCACAGGAGGAGACTGTCCTGTTCCGTAGTTGACTCCTCAGGAGGAGACGGACCTGTTCCGTAGTTGACTCCTCAGGAGGAGACGGACCTGTTCCGTAGTTGACTCCTCAGGAGGAGACTGTCCTGTTCCGTAGTTGACTCCTCAGGAGGAGACTGTCCTGTTCCGTAGTTGACTCCTCAGGAGAAGACTGTCCTGTTCCGTAGTTGACTTCTCAGGAGGAGACTGTCCTGTTCCGTAGCTGACTCCTCAGGAGGAGACTGTCCTGTTCCGTAGCTGACTCCTCAGGAGGAGACTGTCCTGTTCCGTAGTTGACTCCTCAGGAGGAGACTGTCCTGTTCCGTAGTTGACTCCTCAGGAGGAGACTGTCCTGTTCCGTAGTTGACTCCTCAGGAGGAGACTGTCCTGTTCCGTAGTTGACTCCTCAGGAGGAGACTGTCCTGTTCCGTAGCTGACTTCTCAGGAGGAGACTGTCCTGTTCCGTAGTTGACTCCTCAGGAGGAGACTGTCCTGTTCCGTAGCTGACTCCTCAGGAGGAGACTGTCCTGTTCCGTAGTTGACTCCTCAGGAGGAGACTGTCCTGTTCCGTAGTTGACTTCTCAGGAGGAGACTGTCCTGTTCCGTAGTTGACTCCTCAGGAGGAGACTGTCCTGTTCCGTAGTTGACTCCTCAGGAGGAGATTGTCCTGTTCCGTAGCTGACTCCTCAGGAGAAGACTGTCCTGTTCCGTAGTTGACTCCTCAGGAGGAGACTGTCCTGTTCCGTAGCTGACTCCTCAGGAGGAGACTGTCCTGTTCCGTAGCTGACTCCTCAGGAGGAGACTGTCCTGTTCCGTAGTTGACTTCTCAGGAGGAGACTGTCCTGTTCCGTAGTTGACTTCTCAGGAGGAGACTGTCCTGTTCCGTAGTTGACTTCTCAGGAGGAGACGGACCTGTTCTGTAGTTGACTCCTCAGGAGGACACGGACCTGTTTCGTAGTTGACTCCTCAGGAGGAGACAGTCCTGTTCTGTAGCTGGCTCAGGATTCACAATGTGAATGAACGCCACAACAGCTTAAGCTGCAAACTTTGCAAAACACAATATTTATGTCACTGCCAAAACTTTTGCCCATGACTGTATAGTCAAAGACCTGGGTGATATATATTAGACAGATTTTTTAAATAAAGTAAAATAAACGATTTCCCATGGAACAAAACAAAAAAACTATAGTGTATGCATTTATGACCTCAAAACTGAAATATTGTAATGCACTACTTGCTTCAACAAACAAGCTATAGGCTAAAATGCAGATGTTAGATTTCTAACCAGGTCAATAAAATATGATTATATCACCACAATTTTAAAGTCTCTAATCTGTCTACTTAAATTCTGTATAGATTATAAAATATTTCTTATCTATAAACCCCTAAATGGTATTTACAACATTTTATCATGCTAAAGTCTATCATGCTCTTTAAAGGTAACAAAACTCTGGACCTTTGATAGTACCAAGGATCTGATATTGTTCAGGGCTGAGACACACTCTCAGTGTTTAATCTAGATTAAACAAACATCTCTCTAGCCAAGCATTCACAAAATGTCTCTCATAAACATGTACTACAATTAAATCTGATTAAATAGTACCAAAAACACAATAATCTTGAATATCTGAAATGCTATATTGATATATAATTGATTTTACAATTACTAACAAGCATTTAATAATACTTAGTACTAAGTACTTTTTCTAAACTCTTAACACATACATCACACAATTAGCAAAAAAGTAGATTTTTTGCCCAAAACCACATTTTGTTCAATAAATACTAACTCTACATTTTGAAATGCAAAAAACTTTTAAATATACACTAACTCTTATCAAAACACTGCACCCCGATGCAATAGCAAATTATTCTGTCAAAACACTAGCCTATTTTCTATCCAAGAACATCATAGTCTATCATAGTACAATGACTGTTAGAATACTATCAGTTGGTGGCATTACAAAAACATTCATGTTTCGGTTCTACCTGTATAGAACATACAATATGAAATCTATTTTTTTCCAGTCAGCTGTAAACCACTCAACCACTGCATTTATGGTGAGTGTGAATGTGTGGATTCATTTTAGATAGTATGTGTACAATAAAGTGAAAGGAGTCATCAGTACCATATTTTCCGCACTATAAAACACACCGGATTATAAGGCGCACCTTCAATGAATGGCCTATTTTAGAACTGTTTTCATATATAGGGCGCACCGGATTACAAGGCGCATAGAATAGAAGATACTGCAGTCAAACGTTTGACTGGGTTTGCGTTATGCATCCACTAGATGGAGCTGTGCTAAAGGGAATGTCAACATTTTGACAGAGCGCCTTGATCCATATATAAGGCGCTCCGGATTATAAGGTGCACTGTCGTTTTTTGAGAAAATTAAATGCTTTTAAGTGCACCTTATAGTGCGGAAAATATGTTACTTTATAGAATGTACAAGAAAAATAGGTGATAGAATTGCTGTAGCAAAGGCTTTATTAGGAATACGATATCCTTTGGTTCTAAGCTTGTTGGTCAGGAGACCATGTTTGAACTGGAGAAGCCTGAGGTCCTTGGTAATTTGGCAAAGCATGAAGGTGATGAGGAACCACGAAAACCTGAGGCAGGACCAGGGAGTATCTCTTGCTGGACAGAACCGGCAAGGAGGAAGGGCAAGGGCCCTGGGGGGAACCAAGTCTTTCATACCAGACAGAAGCAGTGGTAAAGAAAGAGCTAGGTTTCTGTACGGAACCAAGGCGAGCGTGATTTCACCAAGTACAACGTGTTCCTGGATTAACATCCTTGTTGATCCTGGCACAACATTCCATTCAACCAATCAGAATATAGATATAACTTTTCAGGAAATATCTGTTTTAGGCTTACAATCAGGCTTAGGTGCTTCTATACCATTGTTAATCAGCTATCATTTCACACTGATTTTATGAATAAATTATGGCTAGGGTTAGGTTTAGGGGGACGGATTGGGTTAAGTCAAAGTCCTTTCAGGCAATTTGTGCCACTCGGCCACCATCTTGGCAACGCCTCCGGGCAGCTATTTCAGAATAACAAGACGAGCTCCTATCTAAATGAATGGGCAGAGAGTCAGAACTGCACTTTCACTGGTCACCAGGACATAAAAACAGCATGTACAGAAACAGCAGTGAAATATGATAAAAATCGCTGAAAACTTTTTATGACTTTGCCCCAAAATAAGGTTAAAACGCCTTTTTCAGCCCAGGTTATACCTTTACTACGCATGCGCAAGGGTTCCTCAACTGTGCGCATACGTCAGTGGAACCAGATGATTGGCTTACATGTTTCCTGGCTTGACTGTTAAAAGCAGATGATTGGCTTTCCAGGAACATGTCTTACTTGGCAAAATCACGCGACCATGGAACCAGGGAGTCAATAATGTCCATGATAAGGACAGCTGTATCTACCTGTATCTAGTTCCTAGATGTATAGTATGATGACCACTGGCTTCAGGACTGACAGGGCAAAGGCTCATGCATGGACAGGGTTACTTGAAATGATTAACGGGGTCATTTGATGCAATTTTCTATTTTTCCATTCTCTTTGGAGTGTTACAACTCTTGGTGCATAAAGAAGATCTGTAAAGTTGCAAAGACTAAAGTCTTAAATCCAAAGAGATATTCTTTATAAAAGTTAGCAGTGAAACCACTCTCCCCTAAAACAGTTCGTTTTAACATGCCCCCACATCTCTACATCTCTATGTGGGAAGATTTGCATAATGCCGCCCAAATGTTCACGCAAAGAAAGAAGGTGTAACTTTTATTCTCTTTGTTGCCGCTACTGCCATGTTGTAGAGTCACTGTTTCATTGTGAAAGTGAAACTACTTGTTTGTTCTTCCAAAACCAGAAATCAGTGGTTAAGTTGTATTTCAACACCAGTTCAACCCAAATAAACTACTGAACCAGTACCCTGCAAAGCATCTGTCACAATGCATGTTTCTATAAAGTTGGGCAGTCCAAACTTTGCAAGGACAGTCTTGCACTTCTGACTCACAGCCTGTAAGTATAATTTTTTTTATATTTAAATAATTTGGCAGTGACGATTCAAAAGTGAGTTTTGAGCAGTGTAGAGTAGGCTTGTTTGTTGTTTCTCCGAACACAAATGCAGACATGCTTTTATGTTTACGCAGCGCGACATGCAAAGCAACTTGTAAAAAGACAGTATAAGTCATTACAATCAGGAATAATGTCCAAACTGGTGCAACAAATGCCTAATTTGTAATGGGTTTTATTGGTTTTGTCTCGTCTAGTGATGACTGGATCGCAAACGGATCTTTCTATTTAATCGAATCTTCTTAGTGAACCGGTCGAACCAGTTTACCAAATTGAACGGTTTGCGTCTCCATTACTAATCCACAAATTACTTAAATTATTCAGTTTATAAATGTGCCTTACACTCCTTCTGACGTGAAATACACCAATATCCAGAGTTATTCAGTTACTCCTTACAGTACATTGACTGAACTGCTAAAAGAGAACCGACGATGGGATGTGCTCAAGCAGAGCAGCTGGACTCTTGTCCTGCTGGCATCACAATATGTTAAGGGGCGTATAATTTCCGTCACACTCTTGAGGCATTCAGCTAATCACAATGCACTGGATAGCTGGCCAATCAAAGCACACCTCACATTTTCAGACCAATAAGCTTTGTAAAAATCTACGCATTTCAGAAGGTAGGGCATAGAGGAGAAACAATAATGTTCATTATATGGAAAATAATGTGTTTTTAAACCTTAAACCACATAAACACATTGTTTTGAATGTTCTTTTTAGCAGCATCATGTGACCCCTTTAAGAGTTCAAGGGCTGGAGCAAACTCCGGGGGAGCACAGGGGGTGTAGCAATGTTGTCAGGACACTCTTCCACTTCACCCACAGTGAATCCACTTTATAGCACAAACTAATTCCTTGAGGACCTTCCCTTTGGCAGCAACAACTTAAAACGCTCATTTAAGCCTGTAAAAATTAAATTAGGTCATCACCATCAAAGTGCACCAAGTTAAAAAGATGTAAAAACTTGATGATGTAGTCCATGAGAGAACGGTTGTTCTGCTTTAGGAGCCGCTGTATCTATTTGTTGATTGTTATTCTGTAACAACTGCTTATTAGGAGTATGAGTCATGGATCACAACATTTATTTAATCAAAAAAAGATCAAACCTTATAAAGTATAATTCAAGAAATGGAAAACTTTAAAATACAAGTCATTAGCGAACAGGTGATGTGACCATTTTCTCTTCTCTAACAGATTCTGAACCTGGAAGTTGGGAGAGGTCCTCAAACAATGATTCTTATCACTGTGTCTCGCCAAGCTGCCAAAGCATCTTCAGAATCTCTCGCTGCTGAAGCCTGATGTAGGTCTAGTTCCAGCTCTGAAACATAAGGTGGGTCATAACGCTCATCTCTTAGTTACCCGGACAGTAGGTGCAGTGGGTAAGACATTTGGGGAGATACTAGGGATGTCGGAGGGAATATTGAAGTCCACATGAAGTGGCTTGATCATAAGTTTTCTTTGATGTGTTGACACATTTCTGACTGAAATATGATATTAGGGCAGTACATGAGCCTGTCCCATTTTTAAATAGCCAGCAACAAAGACAGTAGCAATAAAAATGCAGTCTAATAAATTTCCTCTTTGATAAATTTTTTTGTAATAATACCAGTTCATGTTACTGGAGTAAAACCCTGAGTTTTAGAAATAATGATGACTAGAAAGACTAATGTTGGTGCATGGCAACAGTGTTATCTCCTTCTTTTCAGGGCCATTAATAATCCCAAGACTGTCTAAACTGTTTGATCTCCTCCATATCGCTTTAAAGCAGAATATTCTGTGTAGGATTCAAATGGGTCGGATCAATTTTGTGGTCTATGCCACAACATCAAGAGAAACCGATTTGACTCACACATATAATCCACTTTAAAATATCCTGTTTTAGGAGCACATGACAGTGACACAAAACCAGGCTCATTCACCCAAACGGAAAACATATTTATGCGGCGTTTGAAATAATTCCCTTTGGGGGCACCCTCCTTTCAAGCATTTGTTGCATACATTTTTCATAAAAGAGAGACCTGGGGAGTGGAAGTGGCACCAAAAGAACTCAAGCGAATAAGGTTGTTCTCCATAAGTGGGTAGTATTATTTGGTGCTGTTGGACCTTAACGAATGGGGAGTCAACATTCTGGGACATTTCAAAGCACATTACATCTCTATTACAACTTAGATGGTCCTGCAAGACTTACTAGGAGCCACCGATTTATACCAACCCACAGAAACACTACACAGACTGTTTCAGTGGTTACAGTCTTTGGCAGAATATCTAACCTCCACCATTGCAGCAATGGATGCAAACCAAACAATATGTCCAAGTATGTGATTTAAGATGTAGCTCTCGTAGAGGCCTTCTTTCATGTTGGACTAAAAAACAAAAGCAGCCTAGATCCTATGGTGGCCTAACACAACCCATAACCACTCACTATATGAATGGCATGTAATATACAAACTAGTGCTTGATGTACTGTGCCAAGGTTGGGTTTCAGTTGTACTTTTACAACTTGTTGGACAATGACATATCATAGTTTAATGATAGTTAAACTGCATTAAATAGGGATGGGCAACTCCAGGGTCGATTGGGGATCCTCAGGACAGTGGCTCCCCGGAGTTGTCCAGTCATGGCATGGATGAAAGGTGGTTGAAAGGTAAGAATCTTCTAATGAATTCATAAATCATGCATGACTATGGCACATTTGATTGCATCGGTTTTGAGTAACTTGGCAAGTGAGGAGATGAGGGATGTGGTGGTCAGACTGCATTACTGGAAAAAAGTAAAGTAGAAAAGTGGAGATGCTGTTGGAGCTGCGTCCAGTGCTGCTATACACAACAGTTTCTATATTGTCTATACGTGATCGGAGTCTTAAATGAACCGACCTGACGATGACATTATTTTAAAATGCACAACGTGACTCTGCTTCTCGTTATGTGACTTCAGATCTTGCAATTACAACTGTTTCTTGTGATTACAGCTTCATATACTGCAATTGAGAATTCATATCTCACAACAACTATTTCTTATTTTATATTATCTCACAATCACCTTTTTTAGTTGAAAATGGACTTTCATAAAAAAGGCTTCTCCAGGAACTATAACAAGTTTCAAAGTTGGCAGCCTACTAAAAAGGAAGCTCAAACAAATGGGTTCAGTTAAAGAAAACACTCATTACTGTGCACGTAAGGCCCTTGTTCCAGAGCAACTGTACCTGTCGTAAATGAAATGGTTTCTGCTTACTCAACCCTATTTAAGGAATTGTTACTTGTTTTTGTTGTTGTAACATGTTTACTGTTTGATAAGGAACCAAAGCGGATTTGTAGTTTCAAATTGCATGGGACTGTATTATGAGAGTAAATAAAGTAAAAAATTAAGCAGAAATTCTTACTGTTCAGTTGTTAAGTTTTGGGATTACCCTTTTAAGCTTTTCCTCAAGACAATATACTCTTTTGTGATATCAAGCCAAATGTCTTTCTTTGCTAAACCTTGCTGTAAGGCACCTTGCCAAATGTGGTATTAGTGCCATTAAAACCATCAAATAGTTTTGGTCATATAATAAAAAGGACACTTCAACATTACTGGGGCTCTGGTTTGTAATCACAACTGCAAAAAGTGTTGACAGTACATCAACAACGGGACTGGTAGAAACTCTGATGTGAAAGCATGCCAATACACAACACTGTAAAGGAAAAAACATTACATTCTTCACCGGTATTTCTTCCTCTCATTTGCTACTTGATTAACATCTGTTCACCATTACAGTTCACACCAGCGCAGGATTATCATCTGGACGGTGAAGAACTGCTCTCTCAGGTTTGAGCAGATGAATTATGCAGGAAAGGTGATACTGTGCTTCAGAAGTAAATGGAATCTTTCTGCATAATTGAGCAGCTGGAATGACAATTAGCTTATGGTGTCAGATGACAAAAACAAATGTCTCTCACAGGCAAAAACTCTCCTAGTAACAAGGCTTTCCACAATTTTTATTGCACTGAGACAGATCTATTTGCAGTAAATTATACACCTACAAACAGTGGCAGGAACAACATGGCATTAACACCTACAAGACACAATCCTCAAAGATGGACGATCTTCAGACAAACAATATAATTGAGTACGCTACAGCTGCAGACACCTGCAAGACTCATACTGTCGAGGCACATCTCAGATGAAATATTTCACTCTTAAAACACAGAACGAAGCTGATATTTACCATTTATAACAATATAATTTAGTAGTCAGGTGTCGAACACCTCATGTCCTCCATTTCAAGAAGGGGATCTAAGTCTTAACTTGAAAACCTCTTACACAATTGAACCTACGTATGGTCGAAACTACGGCGGAGCCCCAAAGAAGCTACGTTTCCACAATGCAGTGTCTTCAGAAGCATCATTTCAGTTCATGTTTCCCTTGCAAATGTTCGTCTTGTGTTTCTTTGCAATGTTTCCTCGGGCAATGATGAGCTCACTGGCATGAAGGTGGGGTAAACATTGAAGGCAAACACTGCTCAAGGCAGATGCCTAGCCTTTAGAAACAGAAGTCAAGCATATTAGTGTAATACGTGAATGATATGAGGGACATGCTGATGACTGATAAAACAAAAAGATTCCCCTCTCGTTTTCAATTTCCCACCAACTCTGTGCGGTACTTATTTGACATAAGTGGAAAAAATTATACAGCTTTAAGGAAGCAAAAGAAAAGTTAAAAAAGACCGATACGGAGAACCGTCCTTCTATTTCTTGCTGCGCAGGCGTTTGGAGTGGCGCGGGAGGTCGGAGCACTTGCGGGGTCGTTTGAGACACAGGCCCTGGGCCTCGGCCGCCCCGGGGGTGGAGGAGGAGCTGGAGGCCACCGCGCTGTCCATCAGTTCCCTGAGCTTGTGCTCCAGCTCGGCCAGCCGGGCGTTCTGCTCTCCCATCACCTGAGACTGCTCCAGCAGCTTCTGCTCCTGATCCTGCAGCTGCTTCTGCTGCTCCAGCTGCTTGACACGCACCTCCTGCATCTCGCGCCGCAGCGCCGTCATCGACGCGCCGTTCACCTTCACCTGCTGCTGCACCTTCGTCATTTCCGAGCGAGACGGAGTGTTTTTGGCCAGCAGGGACATGGTGGTCAGAGAGGAAGAGGGACCGGCCACTGCAACATTTACAACCACAGAGATTTAAAAACTGGTGCTGCTTTTGGACAATAATCCAGAGGAAAGCCAACAATTCACTGATCATTTCTCCTTATTGCACACGCAAGACAGTGGCAATTAGCATCAGGTAATTATGCAAGAATATTAACAACATAATAATGGTTAGTGAGTTAAGTTAGTGGACAGTCGTACCCGGAGCAGAGCCGATCAGTCGTCCGGAGAGATCCGCGCCGGGAAGCCTTTTCTTCAGGATGGGGACGATCTTCTCGTCGAAGTACTCCATGGCCATGGAGGAAATGTCCCGCAGCTCCTGCAGCACCTCGTGAGCTCTCTGTGGCGCTCGTGTGGAGTTCACATAGCGCAGAACACGATAAATCTCATCGATCACCTGCAGGGGGCAGAACACAACGTCCAAACACTGGGCTTTATCTTTTCAGTTTAAATGAGTGATCTGAAATGTGTCTATATGCATCATACACGGGTCAATAGCATGACAAACAATGACTTATGGATTAATTAAGAGTCATTAAACAGAGCGAATGCCAAGGGTTCTCTCAGACATGCCTTTATGATTATCTTGTGACTCTGAACTCTTTCACTCTGAAGTGAACACCGTCATGAGAGTATGTTTTGCTGTGCTTGTTTGTGGGCTACACGAAATGGACCGCGCTTTATACGCACTTTTGCATAACTCCCTCTGAGCTTTTGCATTTCCTTAAGAAAGAGTTTTTAACTTCGACACACCCTACAAGATTACCTGACTACAATGCTCTTCACTGCTTGGATTCCTTTCAGATTACTAAAGATACAGCGTCTGATTTCACCAGAGGATCCCTCACTGGACGCCCTTCAGGAAGTGTTCTTCTGACCATCTCAAGATGACAACACTACACCAGAGGCAAGCTTTTACATCTGATAGTGTGGAACATCATCATTAGTTACTGGTTCTGATGAGAGTTTGTGTCTACATTACAGAGATCTCAACCACTCAAATAAAAGTACAGATCTTAAATCTTCAGAATGCTACTAACTAAACCTGACCCTGGTTATTATTTCATGCTCATGACTCTCCCTTCATTAAAAGCCAGTCCCAGATGATGTTACTAATGGCTGACTACTGACTCGTAGGGATGTAACGATTCACTTACACACGATTTTATTTAACAAAATGAGATTTAGGACAAATGATAAATGTGTGCTTTTATTATTGCTTGGACAAAATGCTGCATGTTTCTTTGTGAAATTGAAATATAACACTATAATAATAAACTAAAACAGCACTTGTGTATCGTTGCTCTTTTGTTGGTTTTGATTGCTTGTGTTCTCCTCATTTGTAAGTCGCTTCGGATAAAAGCGTCTGCTAAACGACAATTTAAATATAATGTAAATAACAAAACTAAATGGAAATTTTACAATGAGCCCTAAATCAAATAAATAAAACAGATAAAAGAAATCTCTTCATAGAAACAAAATAAAGCTACGTCTACATTCATCCGGATGCAGTTTAAAACTGTGTCTTAGTTTTAAAACGCTCTCCGTCCACATTAGCGTTTTCCAAACTTTGTCTCATCCACTCTGAAACGTCAGAAAATGTTAAACTTCCTTTCTGCGCATGCACAAAGCCTCAAAAAAGCTCACTGCAGGTGATACACACGAACAGACAAGTGTACAAAGAAACACATCTTTAACAATAGTGTGAAAGTGCATCGCATGTATCATGCACGAAACCAGATATCAGATATATACTGGTATAATATGCGTCACATGACTAAAACTGCGTCATCGTTTTCACAGTCCACACTACAACATGAAAACTGTTTTCACATTTATCCACTTTGGAAAGCTCTGTTTTCTTTGACTAAAAACACTGTCTCAGTGTGGACGGAAGACCAAAACAGAGAGAAAAAGATGCGTTTCCAAATGACAACATATTGGACAAGGCCTAAGATGCTGCATAAAGTACAAAACAAGGATTTGTAAAGAAAATGTCAGCTAGAGATTACGGTTTATAAAGTTTTAAATATGCATATTTTTCTTACACAAACACATCTTTTCAGAAGGCCTTTATTAACCCCCTGGAGCCATGATGGATGCATGCACTTTATTTTATTTAATCTCAACACCCATTCACTGCCATTAAAAAGCTCCGAACAGCCAGGACATTTTGAAGTATTTAATAGTCGTTTTCATATACGGGTGAATTATCCCTTTAATGATGTGAAATGTGATGCAGCTTTATGAAGGACAGAGCGGCTGTACTGGAGCTGACGGCTAATAACACAACACTGCACACCAGATGAAGATGAAGACGCCCCTCTTCTAACAGACGTACCTTCCCAGGAATGAAGCAGCAGAGGTTTGAGTCCACGTACTTCATGAAGGTCATGTTGAGCAGAGACAGACGTGTCTCCACGGCTGCCAGGATGTCTGCGTGCCGCGCCAGCGAGTGATTCCTGCGCTCCGACTCCCTCCTGATCCCCAACAGAGAGCACACACTTACTCTACATTCAACAACACTCAAACACGGCTCGTTATCAACCCGTAAACTACTCCGATTAACATCTCATGACTGCTGCTGGAACAGAGTGAGATGTTGAAGGAGGGGAACACAAGCAGCATTCAGCTGTAGTGATGAAAACATGACGTTAGCCTTATGAAGATCTGAGACGACATCAGTGTCTGAACAAACACAATCTACCAGTTTTCCTGACATTCCCAGAAGTTTGGTCACTAATCGTGTTCACCGTTTGGCTCCATGCATGCCATTAACTGCATGATGGACGTCACCTCGACATCACCACTGATAATGTCAAGGAGAAGCTTCAATCTTCTGCAGCAGTGTCTCACCTGGGCAGCTGGGCCTTGACCTGTTTCTGGCACAGACTGTGATAGCGCTCCACTTTCAGGAAGCCTTGGTTCAGCACGCGCTGGCAGATCACATCCATGCGCTTACACACCTGCAACACAGAGAACAAAAACATCTTAAACCCTGCTGGACGTGCTGAGAAACACAAGGACTGAAGCTCAGTCAGAGCAACAGAACATCACGTGAGGCGTGTCTAAGATCATCTTCACGCGCACAGGGCATCTTCACGAACAGGGGCGTGTCTGAGACCAACACAGCACTCCTCCAGTCTCTAATCCTAACGAGCTGTCCGTGTTTATCATCCACATCACCAGACTCGGCTGTACTCAGAGATCTATGCCCTATAGAGTATCAAACACAGCCAGAGCTGCTGCTGAACGTCGACTCTACCGTGTCCAGACCTGAGACGCACTCATTGTTTGCTCACCAGTCGCAGCAGGCTGATCTCGTCGTACGACAGGAAGTTGAGGATGTTCTCGATCGCCACGATCGGGAGTCCCAGCAGCGCGTTGTTCTGGAGCGGCTGCTCGGGCGCTGGAGACGGGATCCGCGGTGACACCGAGTCCGAATCCAGCGGTGAGACTCCTCCATCAGCGCTCACTACCACAGCCGCCATCTTCTCCGAGCTCGAGACCACAGGAAGTGACGACACCACTGAGCCCAGTGGGCGGAAGAGGCGGTGAGGAGGAAGACTGCGGGCTGATGACGCGTACTGAATCTGTCTTCTTCTTCTTCTTCTTCTTCTTCTTCTTTGTTTCGTTTAATGGCGGGTGGCAACCAGCATTATGGTGCATTACCGCCACCTACTATGTTGGAGTGTGGGTCAGAGTTTTCCTTCCCTTGAGTAAAAAATTAATAAATAATAATAAATACAGCTACTACTAGTAATAATACTAAAAATATTTCCTGTCCCTAAATTCTATTTATCAACCCAGTTTCTCTCAAGTAACAGAATAACTTCCCTACTTCAATATCAAAAAAATTGTTTAAACTTAATTCTTCCTGGTCAAACTTTCTACTTTCCTCCCTTAATACTTCCCGCTCTCTATAGAATTTTTGACAATGAAGAATTACATGCTCAACTGACTCCTCTATTTGGCAGTGATCACACACTCCTGAAGGGTGCTTATTTATTAAGTACAAGGTTTTATTAAGCCTAGTATGTCCTACCCTTAGCCTTGTCAAAATGTTCTCCTCTTTATTGTTTCTTCTGGTTATCCTTCCTGTTCCCACATTTTGCTGTAATATATAGAGATGTCGCCCTGTGTTTCCTGTATCCCAACTGTTCTGCCATTCCTTAATGATGTTTCGTTTAATTATTCCTTTTGCTTCAGACTTACTGAGTGGAACGCACAAGACCTCCTCCTGCATCAGCGCCTGTTTTGCTAATGCATCCACATCTTCATTTCCTTTAATCCCTCTGTGTGCCGGAATCCACATAAATGTTACCTGCATGTTCATATTTTTAATTCTATACAATATTTCATAGATCTCATTTACTATATCTTGTCTGCTGTTAGATGTAAATGACTGCAGTGACATTAATGCAGAGCATGAATCAGTACATATAATAACTTTTTTAATTTGTAATTCTTCTACCTTCTCTAATGCTATTACGATTGCCACCATCTCAACTGTATACACTGATAGATGATCTGAAGTCCTTCTCTTACCAGAAACATGTAATGTAGGAATACTAAAACCAAAACCTGCTTTCCCTGTATTAGGATCCTTGGATCCATCAGTATATATTTGAACATATGTTTGATATAGTGTTTGTATTCTATCTTCCACCAGTACTGCTATATTTCCAAACCCTTTTTTACCCTGCATTTTTTCCAGGAAATATAAATCTACTGACACTGGAGGAAACAACCAAGGTGGTGTCACTGATAATGGCACTGTCGGGATATATCCACCTTGATTTAATGTCATGTCTTCAGCTATTTCTTCACATCTCCATGCAAAGCATCCCCGTTTAGCTCTTTCACTCTCCCAACATGGGAGAAGTATCTTAGTTGTAGGATGTCGATCCCCAGAATGCCCTTGTAAATTTATCCAGTAGTGCATCATTAACTGCTTACGTCTAATGTGCAACGGCATTTCCCCCGTCTCAACCTGAAGAACAGCCACAGGAGTTGTTTTCATAGCCCCACAGCATAGTCTTAGAGCTTGAGCTTGCACCACATCCAACTTCTTTAATGCCGTTTTTGCTGCCGATCCATAAGCAATGCACCCGTAATCTAATACTGATCTTATCAATGCTATATACACATTTTTACTAGCAGGCCTACTTGCCCCGCATTCTGACCCTGTTAAGCATCTCATCACATTTAGTATCTTTTTACACTTGGTATTTACCCTTCTGATATGTTCATTCCATGTTAACTTATCATCAAACCACATACCCAAAAACCTAAAAACTTTTACTTGCTCTATTTCTTGCCCATACATCTTTACCTTAGCTTCAACCCCTCTCTTTCTAGTGAAAAACACTGTCTTGGTTTTCCCAATTGCAAACTTAAATCCCCATGCAATTGACCATCTCTCCACCACATTAATTGCCTCTTGAATTTTACCTTTAATATGATTAATGTTCCTTCCCCTTTTCCATAAGGCTCCATCATCAGCAACCAGTGACTGTCCGATATCCCCCTGTACTTGTGAAAAAACATCATTAATCATTATGGAAAAGAGTATAGGGCTAATTACACTGCCCTGAGGAGTACCATTCTCTACCATGTATCTTCTTGAAACAGCTGTCCCTATTCTTACTTGTATACTTCTCTCATCCAAGAATCCCTTAATCCACTTATATGTTCTACCTCCTATTCCTATCATTTTTAATTTTATCATTACTCCCTCCTTCCAAACCATATCGTAGGCTTTTTCTACATCAAAGAACACTGCCATTACAGACTCTTTATTAACTTGAGCTTTCCTGATCTCAGTTTCCAAACACATAACAGGATCCATCGTTCCTCTACCCCTCCTAAATCCACTCTGATGAGGTGATAAAATTCCTCTACTTTCCATATAAAAAGATAATCTATCTGTAATGATCCTTTCCATTATCTTTCCTACATGTGATGTAAGTGCTATTGGTCTATAATTCATTGGGCTTGACAAATCTTTCCCTGATTTCCTGATTGGAATAATTACTGCTTCTTTCCACCCAGCTGGCAATTTCCCTAAATCCCATACTTTATTATAAAACCCCAGCAATTTTTTAAATGCTAAAACACCTAAATGTTCTAACATTACATAGCAGATATCATCTTTACCCGGAGATGTTAATCCAGATCTTTTTATTGCCCTTCTCATTTCTTCCATTGTAATTGGTGCATCCATTATACTGTTACTATCCTCCCTTCTTTCAAGTAAATCTCCATATGCTAATCTTGTCATTGTCCTTCCTCTCTTGCCCTCCTCCGTTAAGTTATCGGAACTATGAATAAGAGTAAATGCCTTCGCTATCATCTCTGCCTTCTCCTGGTCAGACACTGCTGCTTCCTCCCCCATCTTCAACATTGGATACTTCCATTCCCTTCGAATTCCTCGCATACTCTTAATCATGTTCCACACATCTCCAACAGGTGTTGCTCTACCAATTTTGTTACAGAAAGTCTGCCAGCTTTGCTTTTTTGCTTTTCGTATAATTTTCCTAACCTTTGCTTGTGTTTCTTTATATTTAATCAAATTATGAAAATTATGTGTTTTTCTTAATAATCTGAGTGCTTTATTCCTTTCTTTCACTATTTTCCCACACTCCTCTGTCCACCAGGGAACTGCCTTTCTTTTCATTTTCCCTTTGCTTTTAACGGACTGAATCTGCATGCGCATTGATTATTATTAATCGCAAAATGAAAAAATATATATATATATATATTTTTTTTACCAAATGTTCCCACTTGATAAAATACCCACACGTATAGATTTCTTATGTGAAGTAGAGCATTTAATCAAATTACTAAGAATGATTAATAATAAAAATGCACTTCTTTTTTTCCTCCTTGTTTTGTACTATTTGGAAATGTTACACTGTGCAAAAATAATTATACTTATTTAATATATACTTTTGGAATTGTTCTGATTTCTAAAATATGTGTTTGCACTGTTGTATTGCTTTTTAAATATTAATAAAAAAAATTAAAAAGGGAAAAAATATATTATTCGTAGACGTGTCAAGGAAAACATTGTTCATTGAGTTTTCCATTGCATACATACAAAAATAATCTGGTTTGATATAGTGCATTTAATTAAGAATAAAATAAACATTGCTTTGTAGTTTGAGAGGATGCGATTAATAGAATTGTAAATTTTCATAATTACATTGGTCACTTTACAGTTTGTTTTGTTTTTAAATAGTTTAAACTTGAGTGTTATATGTTCCCTTTCATTTTTTATTTTTTGCTGATGAACAATCAAACAACAAATACAGAGAAAATTGAACAATTACAACAATGAAATGACGGTGGATGACAATGAAAAAAAGAAAAGAGAAGGAAGACAGTAAATATACTAAATATTAAAAACAATGAAAAAAAAGAGGGGGGGGGGTATTACATCAAATTACATTTCACTCAACAAAACATACAGTTTCAAAGGTTTTACACTTTTTTTGTTTTTAATTATTTTCAGTGTCTTAAGTAGTTGAAGTCACAGAAAATTATTTAATTTGGGTACTCTTAGAGCAAACTTGCATTTATGAATAAAATATTTTGCCAATAAAATAAATATGTTTCCAATATATTCTATTTTATGATTACAATGAGAAAAATAACAAATTACATCTCTCAATACAAAATCAATATCTAATTTTAGTTTTGAAACAAGGAGTTTTGACAATTCCATCCAAAATTGTTTAACAAGGGAACAATTAAAGAAAAGATGATCAATTAACTCAGTATTGCTTTTACAGAAATTACATTTCAAATGAACATTACCAAATTTAGATGTGATTTCATTAGTGGGATATATATTGTGCAAAATTCTTAAGTGTAGTTCTTTCACCTTGTTGGGGATACAACATTTGTAAGGCAAGAGCCATGCTTTTTTCCAATTAATATTCCAAAACAATTTCCCACTCGGGGTAATTCGCTTTCTTGACTGAAACACATTTCTTATAATTTTATTACTACATTTTGGGTCGTAAATAGTCTTGTCTTCAATCAGAAATTTCTGTTCACTCTTTACAATCTCTTCAAATGATAAATGACATTTCATTAGATGAACAAGTCCATTTGGTATAGCTTTTACCATTGTAAGAAATTCCTTATGAATGACAGGGAAATTATGTTTAGACATGAAATCATTAAAAGAATAAAACTTTCCTTGTGGATCTAACAAATCACAAAGATAATCAATTCCCTTTACATGCCAATTATTAAAAAAATAGACTTGTTCTTTGCAAGAATAGTTTCATTATTCCATAGCTTTACTTTATGTGGGGAAAAATTGTGGAGGAAGCAAAGTTTCCATGCCAAAAGCGCCTGTTCATGGAATTTAGAAAGTTTTATAGAAGGAGAGAAATTACAGGTGAGCAAAAACTTAAGCCCACCAACTTTTTTAAAGATATTGTGTGGGATAAAATACCAAATAGACTCTGGAGAATTGACACTGTGAAGTGTACTATCTTTGTGTAATATATATATATATATATGAGGAGACAGTAGATCTTCTTTAACTCGCTTTATTTCAACATGATGCAACCGCATACACATGAATCTCTGCTGTGTTCTCTTCTTGTATATCCGTCACGCCTACGTCAGTACAGACGTAGGCCCAATCACAGAACATAACTGGTTCACGTGACAGACACAACTCTTTACCCAATTCAATTTGAAAGTATTATTAACATCGAAAAAATCAAGCATTTCAAAACCTCCCTCAGCTTTTATACCACATAAAACCTGTTTCTTCAGATGCTGATGTTTGTTTTTCCAAAAAAACTTAAATAATAAGCAATTAATCTGTTTACAGGTATTTTCATGGACAAATAATGAAAAAGATGGATATATAAAGCGAGCTAGACCTTCAGCTTTTATTAAAAGAACTCTACCAAGAAAAGATAAATCTGTTTGAAGCCAATTGTTACCTATTATTTTAGCTTTTTTAATTTTAGGAAGAAAATACAAATCTTGTCTAAGAGATATTTTTTTGGAGATATGAATACCAAGATATTTCACATTATCTTTAATGGGTATATTATTCACAAGAGTTTCAAGAGAGTCAAATAAACAAAGAATTTCGCATTTAGAAATAATAAGTTAGACCAGAAGCCTCTGAAAATGCATTAATTGTTTCAAGAGCCTTACCAAGCTGATTTGTATTCTCTAAAAACAGGGTTGTATCATCCGCAAGTTGTGAAATTTTTATCTCACGGCCAAAAATGGACACCCCTTTAATATCAGGATTATTACGAATACTCAGAGAGAGTAATTCCACAGCCAAAACAAACAAAAAAGGAGAGATTCCACAACCTTGCCTCACTCCCCTACTAATAGGAAATCTATTAGAAGTATCAAATTGTAAAAGAACCGAGCTATTGATGTCCTTATATATCATTTTAACAAATTTGATAAAGTTATCTCCAAAGCCAAACAACTGGTTATCTGGTTTTGGTATTAGGGTGATGAGCCCTTGTTTCATAGAAGTACTTAATTCTTCATTAATAATACAATCGTTGTACATTCTAAGTAGTGGCCACTTGATAGTTTCCCAAAAGTGTGGAAAAAATTCAATAGTTAGGCCATCTGAGCCAGGGGATTTGCCTTTCTTCATAGACTGCATTGTGTTAGTTAGTTCGGTTACAGTAAGGTCCTTTTCACAAACCGTTTTAAACTCATTTGAAATTACTGCAATGTAATGTTTGATTTTTTGAAGAAAGGAATTCACATAATTTACATTATAATTTGAACTATATAATTTATAAAAAAAAAAAAAGAATATACATAATTATTTATTTCAGAGGGGTTTTTGTTAATATTACCATCGATTTTTAAAGCCATTACAGAGTTTCTTTTTATATTTCTTTTTTCCAAAGAAAAGAAATAGCTTGTATTTTTCTCACCCATTTCCAACCATTTAGCCCTGGATCTTATAAAGGCACCTTTGGCTAAATCAAGGTAAAGATCATCTATTTCATTTCGCAAATCAGATAAATAAGTTTCCTCTTCTGTGCTAAGATTTTCTTTAGACAATAACTTCTCAAGATCATTAAGAAGAACTTGACATCTTTGGGAATTAACCCTTTTAAGTTCTTTACCTCGACGCATTGCCAGTTGTCTAACTTTACATTTGAAAAATTCCCATCTTTGGATATGGCTCATAGATTCGTCCTCCAGAATAGAAGCAGTTTTTTTAACACAATCTAAAAATTTTGTATCTGAAAGTAACTTATTATAAAATTTCCAATAACCACGAATTCTTTTACAACTATTTGTATTGCCAATTAAAGAAATTAAGATTAATTTGTAAATGATCAGATAAAGGAGCATAAGTAATCAAAGTATCCAAAACACATTGAACTGCATTAGTAGAAAGGAGCCAAAAATCAATTCGAGATTTACGAGTAAGAGCATTATTTGTCCAGGTATATTCCTTATCATGAGGATGTAAAAGGCGCCAAACATCAGTGACCTTTAAGTCATCACAAAGCAACTCAAAAACCTTAGATGTATTGTTCTTTGAGGGGAATCTATCCACATAGTCATTTGGGGCTTCGTTAAAGTCTCCTCCTATCAATAAATAAGCATCTGTGTGTTTACTTTTTAGATTTTTAAGTATCAAAGTAATTTTTTAAAACATAGATACATTTAAGATGTTGTTGTTATGACCGTAAACATTGCAAATGATACATTTCGTATTGTCAATGTTTAAAATTATTATAATCCATCTCCCTTCACCAGAATAAATTATCTCCACTATATCACCTTTCAATACATGGGTTTCTTGTATACAAACAATACCGGATGCGCACGCATCCAGGAGGCAGAAACCCGCTATCTGTTATGCCGAGTTCAGTAAAAGAACATTGTAATTAACGTAGATTTCGCATTGTTTGTAATTTCTTGTTGACTCAATAATAAATTGCAATTTCAGAGTTGGATCTGTTTGTTTGTGTTTCATATTAATATATTATTAATATAACATTATGTAAAACGTCCCACTGTTTACGAATCAAAATCTGGACATACTAGGCACGTTGAACATCTGACACCCAGCACTGGCTCGGTTGGTACAATTGACAACGCAACAACTCCTTGGCATTTTGACTAGCGACAACACCACCACCTAAACCATTTACTCCGGTACGAAGAGCGCGGGTCTTTTGCCTCTTGGTTGCATGCGCAAGCAGTGATGACGTCGCCGAGAAATCCATGTATTTATTGAGGAAAATAGCGACCCCTGCAGAACGGTTTGTTCCATGACAAAAAAAGCAGAATCACCCCACTGAGACTTCCAAAACTTTAAATCATTATCGCAAGAGTGAGTTTCTTGAAACAAAATAATTTGAGCCTCCCTTTGTTTAACGAAAAGAAAAAGTGCCTTCCTTTTATTGATATCCCTTAGTCCATTAAGACATTAAGAGAACATTAAGAGAAATAAGATTAAAAACTGTCATCCAACAGAAAGAACAATGAGAAACAAATAAAAAATAAAAATTAAAATTAAAGAGAGAAAGGACCTCTCAAATTAGGTTAAGTTTCTCGTAACAAAGAAATAAATAGACCCATCGGGATCTTACATGCAACAAGATGTCAACAAATATTACAACAATCACATCGAGTTGTTAGGGATTATGAAATGTCTAATGAACTTCAAACAACAACTATCAGTGTGTGTCCATTGTCACTCAGTGTAAACTAAACGTCCACATTAACTCTTTTACCTTCAATGTAAGCAAAGGCACCTATGAATGACGCTCTTTTGCCTTCTTCTCTGGCTTTCTGAACCAAGGGCCAAGCTTTGGCCCCAACCGCTCTTTCATCGGGTGACAGATCTTCTTTTAGACGGAGATGGGCATCCTCCAGAAATTTTGAGCCTGCATCTCTCCATACGATATCACGATAGTGACGCATGCTGAATTTAATGATTATGCTTCTCGCAGTGTTACCGTCTTTCCTCTTTCCAATCCAATGCACGGAATCCACCACCTCCGGTAGCTTTCCAGCAATTTTCGGAGAGATCTTGCCAAGGATGTTGATCACTAGTTCCCGAGTGTTTTCCTGTTGATCTTCCTCCTTCATCCCCTGCAGTCTCAGCCCCCATCTTCGTCGATTGCTATTCGCCTCCAGCAGTTGAAGTTTGAGTTGTTTGTTTTCCTCTCTCAGATCTATGGTCTTCTTTTCCAGCGCAACTATTCTCCCGTTGTGGTTAACGGTATCTTTAAGTAGTTTTTCAACAGTTTCATTCATGAAAGCCATGGCATGACCAGTGTTTCTCACCGTTGTCTCCATAGAAGTAAACTATTTCGAAAATAACTTCACATTTTGCGGAGAGAGACTGAATAGCGGCCATAACCTTATTAAGGTCAGCGTCAGGAGATGTAATCTTTCCTTTTTTTGCAGCTGGAGTACAGGGTAGAGGAGTTGCTAAGACTTTCTCTGATTCGACGGACTCAGTAGAAACATTGGACAAATCTGTCAGGATTGCTGCGAAGAGTTGGGATGGAGCGATATTTCCATTTTTCTTCATGCTCGTTTCAAAGTGATGTTTCGCTTTGTATTTGCCCATATGACCGAATTTTCAAACAAAGTTAATGTTAATCCCTAATATCATTAGCAGAATAAGAAGAGAAATGTAATTTTCCTCACTTATTGCATGTAAATCACGATGATGTCTGAGGATTAAGAACGCATCGTGTCTGCTTGGAATGACACCATCTTGGCCTCCAATGTTCCCTTTCACAGGTTCACTTCATAGCTGCGATGACATCATCGCTTTGGGAACACCTCCGGTGTGATGAATGTCTAAAGCCCTTATACCATCACGTCAATTTATTGGCCAATAGCGCCAAGCACCACCCAGAGCATACGTACGTAAACTGTATATGCGTGCTGTGCGCTATTTCATCAAATTTGAATTTCTTCAGGAAGCGAATCATCTGTTGCCCTTCTGAAAGAGATTCTTGTGTTCTAAGCCATCTTTTTATATAGAGCAGTTTACTCCTCTAAGGCGGACACAATGAGTTTTCCGCTATGTATGGATGCATGTTACACGGACTCATGAGGAAACAGGTAGGAAGACCACTTTGCGGCCTTTATCTACTGTTGTATCCATGATATCTGTGTTTGAAAATAAGTAAGTTGCACTCTGGGCTCACTCTTTTTCTGAGGAAGGAGAGATGTTCGTTCAACCCCAGCTGTTTTAGTTCTGCAGTTGACGAGGGTCCCCCACTGGGTCCCCCAGTAAAAATCGCCATCCGGGGGCTAAAATACACATTATTTGGGCTGCTTCAACCAGCGGCAACAGTGATAAAGTAGCACAATTCTACAGGAAAACCGCTGACTTGGCAACATTGTGACAGAGTGTAATGTCTCCAAGTAGGTATAACTCAGGGGGGCAGGGTTTCATATTGTATTGAAGCACCCCTGGGCGCCGCCATTGGCTAGCGGACCCCCTACTGCTGTTAGCATTCCATTGACTCCCATTCATTTTTGCGTCATTGCCTGTGAAGCCATTTTTATGCAACGCAATGATGGCTGCACACGTTTCTTTGCAGGTCACCATGGTTAACAATGGAAGAACAATGATTTCAAGCATCACCCTCCTTTTAACATGTCAAGTCTGCCATTCTAACCCAATCAGCCTGATATAATGATCTCCAGCCTTGTGCTTGTCAACATTCTCACCTGAGTTAACAAGACGATTACTGAAATGATCTCAGCAGGTCCTTTAATGACAGCAATGAAATGCAGTGGAAAGGTTTTTTTGGGATTAAGTTCATTTTCATGGCAAAGAAGGACTATGCAATTCATCTGATCACTCTTCATAACATTCTGTAGTATATGCAAATTGCTATTAAAAAAACTTAAGCAGAAACTTTTCCAATTTCCAATATTTATGTAATTCTCAAAACTTTTGGCCATGACTGTATATAATATTAGGGCTTGCATAGACTAGTCGAGTAGTCGAGTGATCGATTACTTCAACTGCTGTCGGAAATAATCGTCTACTCCAGCATGCATTAACCATAATGCGTACAAAGAGTTTGCAAGTACGACATGAATTTTAGGATTACAAAATTGCGTGTAGCTGTTACTTTCTATGGCCTTATCTATGTTGCATGTAAAATTTAAATATGTAATGTAATAATTAGGGGTTTGCCTGAAGCCGAATTCCTTATTTTGAATGGCACGGATAATGGCTTCAAAAATGAATAACAGACAAATAAATTCAAAATAATTCTGCCTGAATACTGTGATAATGTGATGCTGAAGCTGACACAGTCCGGTGTTTGCTAGATAACAGTTGAGTCATGGGATCAGTGCAATATTATACAACAGACCTCTAAAGTCAGAGTGTGAAGTGAATGAATGGAAACTTAATGAATGAAAAGAGCACAAATCAAACACAGCATTGCTGTTATCTCTCCGTGCATCTCTCAGAAATCAGAGCTTTGCAAGAGTAATATCACCTATAATAATAAATCATACATGTTGAAAGATTATTTGTTTTTAATTAACTTTGGTTGAATGTATTTGCAATCAACTGTAGACAACTGTACTTTGTTCACAATAGTGTGAAACAACTGGCCCATATAATCACCCTCTTAGGTCAACATCAGGTCAATGAGTGGGCTCTCCATGGGAGAGATCCTTTCAAGTCATCAAAAGGATACACTATCATTAGCTCTACATGGGGTGTTATTGTATTGTTTGTAGCACATTTGAGCCCCTTTCACACTGCACGTCGAACCCGGCATATTGCCGGAACATTGCCGGGTCGGCTTCTGTGTGAAAGCAACCACGTCCCAGGATTGAACCCGGGATTGAACCCGGGTCGGGGACCTAGTAACATTGACGGGTTCAACCCGGGACGAGCGCTGTGTGAACAAAAGCCAGAAACTAATGACGCAACTGATGTGACGTAGTGATGACGTAGTTACCGTGCGCCTTTTTTCCGTGAGCTTGTTTTTTCAATAATACAACCCTGCAGTGCCAGAAGAGCTAGTCGGTGTTTTAAACGCAGAGTGTTCGTATACAAAAGAAACTAAAATTAAACAAACAGAAATGTGCGCAAACTGGACAGAAGTCAAGACCACGGAGCTCCTTACTATGCGCGCTGAAGCTGAGATCATTCGCCAGCTCAGTGGAACGGTACGTGATGCGGTCGTGTATGAGCAAATAAAAATAAAAATGCAACAGCATGGTTTCTCGAGAGAGAAAGTGCAGGTCATCAGTAAGCTAAAGGCTTAAAAAAAAAAAATTTCACCAAGTGCTGGATCACAACGGAAGGAGCGACAGTGGAAGACTAGACTGGCCTTACTTCGATTTATGCTACAGCATATGGGGAACAAGCCACTCCGCTAACCCAGTAGCGTTACTGGGCAGTATGGCGACGTCTCCGTGTAGGAATGATGAACAAGAGACAATAGCAGAGGTAGCCGCTTTTTCTTGCACCGTTGTGTCCACAGTTGCGTCCAGCTCGGAGACCGTCGAGGCAATTTCCAGGGAAAGTAATTCAGGTGAGTTACATAACTATGCTATTATGTACCTTGCTGGACTGTTTGTTCTTTGTCTGCCATGTATCACATGCTTCCCTCAGGTTACTAAACCACATTGTTTTGTCTTTTCAGAATCACCTCAACCACCCCCTGCGAAAAAAGCCAGAAAACGCCAGTGCAGAACAGATTTGATCATGAAAGAGGTGAAGGACCTCTTTTTTGAAATGGACCGAGACTTTGAGGAGAGGGAACGTGTCCGTTTGGCAGAGCAGAGGGAGTATGAAAACCAGTTGTGGAGGGAGGCGAGTCAGGCAAGGGAGGAAGAGCTGGCTAAACAGATGGCAATGCTGCGTGAGCTACAAGACACCCAAAATCGTTTTTTGGGTGAAATTCTTAGCCGTATGCCAGCTCCAGCACCCATGCCCTATTATGTGCCCGCTCGTCATGCCTGTTTTCAGCAGAGCACATCAGACAATACAGAAAATGGCTTATTCAACCCGTTGCCATCATTGCAGCTTGAGTAGGACTGCTTCAAAACTTGAATATTTCATAGTACTGGATTAGTAGCATTTATATTAAAGTAAAAAAAATTATAGTACAAATTATATAATATTTATATTTGTGCATAATTATCTAATGGCACTCTCGCTTGCCAGGTAAAGATTTTTTTTAACTGTTTGAACACTTTGTAGTTTTTTTTGCGTTGTTAATATTGTGTTATACTTCTTTTATCTAATTGCATTGTGTTTTTTTGTAAATGTCAACACTTTTTATGTCTTATGAGCATCTTACTACACTTTCTTTATACACTTTTATTCTTTATATCTTTATACACTTTATTCAATTAAACTTTTTTTTACATTGTTTTCTTTGTCATACTGTGTACTTGAAATGGTTACATTTGATGTAAACAGGCACAACACACTTTTTATTCTTTCCAAAATAAATTATTTTTTATTGAGAATTGTTGACATGTTTTATTTGTTTTCATGCATAATTTCACAGCTTTTAGTACAGATGGATGTGCATGTAACAGTGTAAACAAGTTAGAAGAGCGTCTTCATAGCCTCCCAAATTGCTTGTGCATTACGGCCTCCCACTCCCTGGAAAACATCTTGCACTTGCTCTTGCAAAACATCTGTGATGTTCCAGTCAGGCAGAAACGTTTTCGTGCATCTCACAAATATTGTGGAGAACACAAGAAACAGCAACAACATCAGACATCAGTGCATCGTTGCGCTTCAGTAAGCACCGCCAACGCCCTTTGAGTCGTCCGAAGGCGTTCTTGACAACCATTCGTGCCGAGCTCAGTCGGTAGTTGTACAGCCGTTGTTGAGGGGTCAGCGCATGGTGATTTGTGAAACTCTTCATAAGCCAGTTCTTGAGCGGGTATGCAGCATCACCAATTAAATGGACAGGAACCTCAACTCCATTCACAATCCTTGAGTTCTGTTTAAAAGTAAAGAAAAAAATCAGCAAATTGATAATGATCATGCAATGTGGTTGCATACCCTTGTATATTGATTATATTGAATATATATTTATATATATATATAAATAATAGCAGCAAATGAAATAGTGATTACCTCACGTGGAAACAGGTAGCCACCATTTTCTTCTGCCATTTGGAAAATGGGAGAGTTGGACAACACACGAGCGTCATGTGTGCGGCCAGGCCAGCCTACATACACATCTGTGAAGCTAGTTCGGGAGACATGGAGTTAATATCTGTTCACGTGAAAATATAAATTTGGTAAAGATAAAAACAGCTTATGGACTAGATTCTTACCAGAAGTTGTGGTCGACAACAGCTTGAAATACAATTGAATGCCATCCCTTACAATTGTAGTAAGCTGCAGCATCTTCCTGGGGAGCAATAATAGGGATGTGGCTACCGTCTATTGCACCAGCACATAATGGATACACACGTTCAGCGAATCCATTTATAGTGTTCTGAAGAGCTTCTACTCTGGGCAAGGAGATGAAACGTTTGAAAAGTTTTCTCTTCAATGTCGCTGTCACTTCATGAACCAGAGTACAAACAGTCGACAGCCCCACACCAAAAAGACAACTGATTGTGCGGTATTCGCCAGGGGTAGCATACCACCACAAAACAATTGCCAATCTACGGCGTGGTTCAAGTGACTTTCTCCAGTCTGTAGACTTTCGTCTCAGACTTCGCTCAACAAGTTGCAGAACAAACTCAAACGTGGTGCGTGACATGCGAAAGTGCTGACGCCACTGATCGGCAGTTAAGTTTTAAGTTTTGTTTGAAAAAACAATTTTTAAGGAATTGTTTAGAAAACAATTTAGTCTGTTCAGAAAAGATATTTTAGAAGCAGAGGCTTGGTCCGTTCTCTTTTTGTTTGTAGGAATTGTGTGAAAGAAACAATTTAGTCCAGTAATCAAGAGATTGTAGAAGCAATTGCTTGGTCCGTTCTCTTTATGTCTGTAGGAATTGTTTAGGAAACAATTTAGTCCGTTCATTAAGAGATTGTAGAAGCAGAAGCTTTGATCTGTTTCTCTTTTTGTTTATAGGAATTGTGTAAAAAAAAAAAACAATTTAGTCCATTTCTCCAGAGACTGTAGGAGCCGTAGATAGAATTGGGACTGATGTTGCTGCAAGAATTGGGAATTCTTGACTGGGTGCTAATTCAGTAGCCACTAATGTAGATTGAAATAAATGTTCAAACCGAGTTAGAAGATGATGGCATTAAACCATGAAACTATAAGGTTGTTTGCCTTCCATGAAACATATAGAAAAATATAATGTAAATTGACTACGGGACAAATTTGAAAAAGTAATTCAGCCTTCTGAGCTAGAACTCAATTCAGACATTAAACAAAGAAAATTAACCTGAATGTAAATGTTTTGTTTTAAATGGAAGATTGAAAACTAAGCTGAACTTTTAAACTAATGATTTGTCTGTGTAACTGAAAATGTTCAGTCTAACAGACTGCTTTGAATTTAAATCTGAATAAGTACCTTTAACAGTTCTATAACCTTTTGTTCTGTTTTCACACCTCTGAGGGCACTTTTCCTGTACTCGCCATGGCTGAGTCTGCACAAAACAATGGCAATAGTCATGCATTGAGGCCAACAACAGAAAGACATGGGACAGAACCTCCAAATGTTACCATTGATCAGATGTTGGAGAATCTGAATGCATATCTGGACAAAAGGCTGGGACTAAGGAAGTGCCATGGTGACATCTGCCAGAAGTACAGCATCAAGTAATCAGAGAGTGGACTATGGGCTTTGCCGGACATTAAAAGGGCTTATGGAAAGATGCAGCCCTTAAGGACAATCACCAACAGAGATGGCTTGTCTGTAGTTTTGCTCAAACAAATTCGACAGCAGAGATGTGAAACTGACGAATTACAACATTTGAAAAAAATCAGAGAAAGCAAAGGTTCGAGCACTGGCTGAAAAAGTACAGACTGTAAAGAAGGACAAAGAAAGACTGTTACATGAGAATGACAAGTTGTTAAGTTTGCTCTCCAAAGGACTGGAATCAAAAGCTTCAAGCAGCTCTGATAACAGTGATACAGATATCAACATACATACTGAAATTACAAAAGGACAAACTGAAGGTTAGACTTGCTCCTGTAATTATTAAGAACAGAAGGACTGAAGTTGAAACTGAAAATGAAGAGGAGTATGAGGAAGATGGTGAACGATGAACTCGCACAGTAAAAAAGGTAAAGAAATATGTTCCATAGAGAACATACCAGCCAGCTACTCCAGAGGAAGTTGACAAATGGTCAAAAGAATTGCCAGATGTGTACAAGCAACCACGGAAAGTAGGTCAGTTTCTTCAATGCTTGTAGAAAATGCTTGCAGAAACAAGGATCGGTGAATCTCAAGAAAATATTGAAGCTGCATGGGAAGCAGTTAAAACCCTTCTTATTTGAACTGAAACCTGCAGAGGTTAATTGGGCTAAAATGACCTCTTGTGTGCAGAAGACTGGAGAAAGTGTTGCAGATTTTGAAGAACGCTTCAGACAAACTTGGATGGAACATGCTGGTTTGAACAAAAACGTTGAAGAACTCTGTGAAGACACTAGCATGCCTCTTAAAACCACATTTGTGAAAGGACTGATACCTGAGGTTTCTAAAATTCTTAAAATCAGGTATGATGACTGGGACAGCACTGGAACAACATTTATGCAGATTGTAGAATGGTCAGCAAAGATTGAAACACAGGAAGTCGATCTCAGAGTATTACAATCCAAAACCTTGTCATACAACAACAGGACAATGGGATACGAAAAAAGTGAATATCAGAGACACTCAAGAGAGAAAACTCAGGAAAGATTTAGACATTGCAACGAGGAAGGACACTGGATTCGTGATTGTAAGCGGAGTTTGAGACATCAAAGTGATGACGACAACCTGTTGAAGAGGTTTCAGCAGTTGACAGCCAAACAAAAACAGACTCTGCTAAATGCTGTGAAGCCACAGGGAAACTGAAGAACCTCTCTCTGCAGCACCAGCTAGTGACATCTTATCCAAAAGCTGATGGACTCCATGAAACCTCAACAAGTGAAGACAAAGAGGATGTCCTAGCAGGCAGTGCTGCTAAACAAGCCGTAAAGGAGAGAGGTGAACATGCAGCAGCATTAAGACAACTTCAGCAAGAATTACAAACTGTTCTACATAGTAAACAGATTCAAATTGAATTGGCCAGGAAACAATCATCATTGTGTGACGACTGGGTGAAGGAGGAGCTGGAAACAAGTGCGAGTTAAACAGTTTAATGAATATGAAACAGACAAACAAGGGTACAACACGATGCTGGGAAGACGATAATCCAAGATGGCGGTGAGGCAGTGAGGAATCTGGATGGTGAGAAGGCAGCAGGAGAGGATGGCACAGGAACTGCGGGGAATCGAGCCGAAGGTAAGTCGTGATGCTTTGTGGAAGTGCGAAGAGTGGATAAGGTTCTGGGGGAAGATACGAACATCCAACGCAAACAACACAGAAGCAAGAGACAGAGATCAGACATGAAACGACGTTCTCACAAACACAAGACGTGAGACAAGCCAAAATATAGGGAGTGTGTAATGAGTGACAGCTGCTGCTGATGACAATTACCGGAGACGCCAACAAACTAATCAGTGCAGACGCGAAACACACAGACTTCACCACAAAGTGCAAACCCCAGAGATCACGGTTTACCAACCGTGACACATTGTTAATGGAAGATGTAAAAAAACAGAAGAAATCAGTAGTCGTGCAAACCCTAATATATATATATATATATATTATACTTTTATATATTTAATACTTTTCTCATTTATACATATCTTTTTCTATTTTCTTCAGTTGTTTCCTTTTATTCTGTTTTTTATACTTTATTGCACTGTGACCTTCACTACAGGTGCTGGTCATATAATTAGAATATCATCAAAAAGCTCATTTATTTCACTAATTCCATTCAAAAAGTAAAACTTGTATATTATATTCACTCATTACCGTTATTGTATCATGAAATGTAATTTTAAAAGTATTTCAGTTGTGAATGTAGTTGCTTAAAACTCAAATCTGTGGTTTATTTATAAAGACAGCGCCTATTTAAAAATGTGTTTCTGGGGGGCGCTATGGCGTATGGTGAAGAGTAGACGTGTCCTCCACTAGCTCCGAGGAAAATTGAATTTTATTTTAATTTTGTTGTACCTTTTTCAATATAACTTTTTGCGATTGCTTTTACTGTAGTAAGAAGACAGTTTAAACTAATTATTTCAATCTCGAGCAGGCCGCTAACAACCATAGCTCCCGTATAACTGAACTCGAGGCTACCGTCACCAAGTTATAAGCTCAGGTATTCGTCTGGATGATAAATGCGAAGACTTGGAAAGTAGATCTCGAAGAAATAATATTTGTGTGGTTGGTGTACCGGAGGGAATGGAAGGACCGCATCCTACGGATTTTATTGCAGTTTTGCTACAGGATCTACTAGGACCGGAAGAAAAAACGTTACTTGATCGTGCTCACTGCTCTCTGCGGAACGAACCAGCGGCCGGATCCCAACCTCGAGCTTTTATCGTGCGGGTGCATTTTTTCCATGTTGGTAATACGATTCTACGACGAGCAGGCGAGTCTTCCCCACTCCTTTACAAGGACAAATGGATCTCTGTGTTCCCAGACTTTACATCCTCTGTTGCCAAGAAGCGTTCTGCCTTTTCTGCGGTGAAACGCAGCCTGTGCTCCTTTCCGGAGGTCAAGTTTGGTCTTCTGTACCCTGCCACACTTAAAATCACTATGCCGGATGGCACTACACGGCGTTTTGAAGACCCTTCTTTGGCCAGTGACTTTGTTAAAAAGAATTGTAAGTAGCGTGGTCATTGTGAGGCCAGGATCAGTCTAATGATTGCAGGTAGATAATATTAGGTCATTTGTTCTGTAATACTGGCCCTGGGTTATCTACAGTTGTTTATGGCTATGCGTAGGTATATGTATATATACATATATATTTGCCCCCCCCTTTTTTTTGGTGTATCATTTGTTAATGCTTAAACAGTTAAAAGCTATGTTATTTTGGTTTCATTGAATGTAGAGAGAGTAATTTGTCTGGATTAATTTGGATTGTGTGACCTTCACAACTCTATAGGTACATTTGTTCAGCTTTATTTTATGTATTAAGTCAGTTTTCTCTCAGGTAGCACTATTCTTTTTTGCTTAGAGCTATTACGGAGGGTTCTATGCCTTTAGTTGGGTTTGTGTGCATCTCATTTGGGGAGATGCTAACAATGGGGTGGTGTGGTGGGATGGGGGGGGGGTTGTGTTTTATTTTTGTAAGGATTTATTGTATTGTTTTTATAATTATTTTTCCAATTTACGCAGCTGTGGTGACAGTTTATTTGTCATTTTTCTTGACATTCTTTTTCTGCCCTATTTTTGGTGGATGGCCCAATGGAGTGTAAACTTAAGTTCTGATGGAGGTGATCTCAAGCTGGTGTCCTGGAATTGTGAGGGCCTGAACTCCTCTGTGAAACGTACTAAGGTATTAAATCACCTCAAAAACTTAGGAGCACAGATTGTTTATCTTCAAGAGACGCACTTAAAATCTACTCTTCATTTTCAAATTAAAAGTAGGTGGGTGGGTCAGTCCTATTTCTCTTCATTTTATAGCAAGTCTAGGGCCGTTGCCATCTTATTTCATAAATCAATTCCTTTTGTTTGTTCTAAAGTGGTCTCTGACCCTAATGGTAGATATTTGATTGTTATAGGTAGTTTATACGGCACCCAACTGATTTTAGTTAATGTATATGCCCCAAACTGGGATGATGTGGAGTTTTTCAAGAAACTTTTTTCTGCCCTTCCGGACATGTCCTCCCACTTACTCATTTTAGGTGGGGACTTTAATTGTTGGCTGAACCCAGATCTTGACCATTCCTCTAATAATGCGGCAACACTCTCAAACTCTCAAAAAGTTATAAAAGACTTTATGGTGAACTTTTCAATTTCAGATCCTTTGCGTTTCTTTAACCCTACAAGTAAAGCATTTTCTTTTTCTCTCCTGTGCACCGTACATTTACTCTGATTGATTATCTTTTATTGGATAATAGATTTCTTCCATGTCTCAATTCTACCTCTTGCTCATATGAACCAATAGTTATCTCAGACCATTCTCCTGTTGCACTCAACATTAGGTTTAAAGGCTTGGTTCGATCACGCTACCCTTTGGGTCTTAATACGCGCTTACTGTCAGATGAAAAATTTGTTGATATGATATCCAGCTAAATTCATTTGTTTTTGAGTACTAACAGGACCTCTGATGTGTCTGCGTCTGTCTTATGGGAGACGTTGAAAGCTTACATTAGAGGTCAAAATCATCTCTTACGTGAATTATGATAGAAGGTGGAGGAGGGAGAAAGTGGTCACTCTAACCAATCGCATTGCCCAATTGGACGCAGCGTTTGCCAAGGAACGCCTCACAGCTCAGTCAGAATTTAATTGGCGGCGGACCGCACTGTTGAGCCGTTACTTAAGACTAGTAGTACATACTTTGAACAGGGGGGAAAAGCTGGTAGAATGTTGGCTCATCAATTACGGCAGACTTTCTCCTCTCATCAGATTCCGGAAATTGCTACATCCTCAGGCACTACGATAGACCCAGAAAAAATAAATGATGAATTTAGAGCTTATTATGCCTCATTATATACATCAGAGACAAATCTGGAAAAGTGTGATTTTGATGGCTTCTTCTCCCATTTAGAAATCACTCAGGTTAATTTAGACATGGCAGATCAATTAGAAATCCCAATAACTGCTCTAGAACTTTCGGGTGCTCTTAAAGCGATGCAGTCTGGCAAATGCCCAGGGCCAGACGGCTTTCCTGTAGAGTTTTACAGATGCTTTCAAAATAAACTAGCCCCGGTTCTGATTGATATGTTAAATGAATCTTTCCTGACTGCTAAACTTCCCCCTACGCTTAATCAGGCTTCGATTTCCCTTATTTTAAAAAAGGACAAGAACCCTCTTAGTTGCTCTTCGTATAGACCAAATAGTTTATTGAATGTTGATTTCAAAATTTTATCCAAAATGCTTGCTCTTCATTTGGAAACTGTTCTTCCAGATATCATCTCTCCTGACTAAACGGGGTTTGTTAAAAATAGGCACTCTTTTTTTAATTTGAGAAGGCTTTTTAATACTATTTATAATCTTCCGTCAACAACCTCACCGCAAGCAATATCGTTAGACGCGGAGAAGGCCTTCGACCGTGTGGAATGGGCATACTTATTTTATACTTTGAGGAAATTCGGCTTTAAGGAAAATTTCATTTCTTGGGTGAAGCTTTTATACTCGTCACCTTTGGCTTCAGTTAGGACAAATAATAATCAGTCTTCTTACTTTCCTCTCTATCGTTCAACACGGCAAGGGTGTCCTTTAAGTCCTCTTTTATTCGCTGTGGCAATTGAGCCTCTTTCCATTGCGCTTCGTGCTGACCTGCATATTAAAGGTATTGTGAGTTGTGGGCAAGAACAGAAAGTGTCTCTATATGCAGACGATCTTCTTTTAGTCATTACTGACTTCTCTGTGTGAGCTGCTTCCTCTTAATAAGGCAGCACGTGAATACCCACTTCACACCCTGTCATTTAAAGTTGCTTAGCACGAGTTAAAATATCTTGGTAAAAAAATATCTTCAGGTTACTGCTAAATTCAGGGATCTTTATCATGCTAATTTCACTACTCTTCTGTCTCAAGTTCAAAGTAGTTTTAATCATTGGTCAGTGCTGAACTTATCTCTAGCAGCTTGGATTAATAGTATTAAGATGAATGTCCTTCCCAGGTTTCTATACTTGTTTCAGTGTGTACCGATTTTCCTTCCGCAAACCTTTTTTTCGTAAATTAGACGCCATTATTTCGGATTTTGTTTGGAGTGGGAAGCCACCGAGATTACGTAAACAGTATTTACAGAGCCCGAAGAAGCTTGGAGGAATGGCCTTACCCAACTTTAAGTTTTACTACTGGGCGGCTCATCTCGAAATAATTCAGTTTTGGCTACATTCTGGTTCACAGTTATTATCGTCAGTTTGGTTGGGAATGGAGCATTCTTCCTGCAAGCCTATTTCACTTTCAGCTTTGGCTCATTCGCCTATTAAATCATCTATAAAAAATTACACCAAAAATGTCATCATTAAGACAACTTTTAAGATTTGGAATCAGTTTAGACGTTCATTTGACCTTCAAACATATTCTATTTTGGCACCAATAACAGCTAATCACTCCTTTCCTCCATCGTTAATTGATCGTGCATTTGAGGTTTGGTCTAATATGGGCTTTAAAACATTTAAGGATCTCTATATTGATAATACTTTCACCTCATTTGAACAGTTGTCCAAAAAATTCTCCCTCCCAAATCAACACTTTTTCAGGTACTTGCAGATCCGTAATTTTGTTTTTCATAGGTTCCCTCAGTTTCCTTTAATGCCCTCTGACACATCCCTTGATATTTTTTTTAAACCAGCTCCCACTTTGAAGGGTATGATTTCATTTATTTATGCTCAGATCCACTCACTTAGATTGGTTTCTTTGTCATCAATTAAAGCGCTATGGGAGGAGGATCTGGGGATTGCGTTCAGTGATGATATGTGGGGGAATGTTCTTGACAAAGTACACCACTCTTCAATTTGTGCCAAACATGGACTGATCCAATGTAAAATTTTACACCGTTCTTATTTGACTAAAACCAGGCTAGCTAAGATGTTTAGTAACATTGACCCGACTTGTGACCGATGTCCCCAGGCAGAAGCAACACATATACATATGTTTTGGTCTTGCCCTGTTTTAACAACTTATTGGCAAAATATTTTTGATTCTTTGAGTGAGGTCACAGGTAAAAGAATAGTGCCTGATGCTGTCACTGCATTTTTATATATATATATATATTTGTTTTATTTTTATAATTATTATGTTGTCCCTCATTGTTTATTTTTGTTGAATCTTGGTGTTTTGGTCTTTGTATTCTATGTGTATGTATGTATATGTGTATGTATGTATGTATATATATATATATATATATATATATATATATATATATATATATATATATATATATACAGTACAGACCAAAAAATATTATTACAACTTAAAATAATAGTTTTCTATTTGAATATACTTTAAAAAAAAAAATTTATTCCTGTGATGCAAAGCTGAATTTTCAGCATCATTCCTCCAGCCTTCAGTGTCACATGTAACATCCAGTCGATCACATGATCATTTAGAAATCATTCTAATATTCTGATTTATTATGAGTGTTGGAAACAGTTCTGCTGTCTAATATATTTGATGAATAAAAGGTTAAAAAGAACTGCATTTATTCAAACAAAAAAAATTCTAATAATATATATTCTAATAATATATTTTCTTTACTATCACTTTTTATCAATTTAACACATCCTTGCTGAATAAAAGTATTGATTTTATTTAAAAAAAAAGACAGAAAAAAAATTACTTACCCCAAATTACTGACCAGTAGTGTATATTGTTATTACAAAATATTTATATTTTAAAAACATAGCTTCTATTTTTTTTTTTTAATTCATCAAAGTATCCTTAAAAAGTATCACATGTTCTGAAAAAATATTAAGCAGCAGAACTGTTTCCAACTTTGATAATGAATCATCATATTAGAATAATTTCTAAAGGATCATGTGATAATGATCCTAAAAATTCAGCTTTGCATCACAGAAATAAATGATAATTTAAAGTATAATAAATTTAAAAACAATTATTTTAAGTTGTAATAATATATCACAATATTACATTTTTTTCTGTATTTTTGATCAAATAAATGCAGGCTTGATGAGCAGAAGAAACTTCTTTCAAAAACATAAAAAATAGTGATGTTTCCAAACTTTTGGTCTGTACTGTACCTGAACTATGTACATTTCTGCAGCTGTTATTTTGTTTAAATGAAAACGAAAGGAGGCAGTGGTATTTTATATCATATTCCGTTTTATTGTAAATGTACAGTGAGGAAAATTGCAGTAGCCATGGTCAGCTGACTGAAGTTATCAAGTACACTGTTGTTTGCAGAAGTACCAGATTTGCGTCATCGCGGACAAAATACTCCCGAGTCTAATGCACAAAGTCTGAACTACCGAGGATGCACGTCCAAAATCAGCGCACTTTGTATATTGAGAAACGCGTGCAGACCTACATCACCAGTCTATTTGCCTAATCTTCCCGGTACTTTACACCGCGGTGGAAACGCAGAAAGCAACAGGTCTGTGGGGGAAAAAAGTTCCTGGTACAAATGTTCCGGGTAATTTCGGTGGAAACGCAATAGTAGTTTGACGACGACTCTTCCCCTGCGCTACATCAGTGCTTGGCCCGGCATCTTCCGCATTAGCTAAGGGATGATTTCCATTTAGGTGGTACTTGAGACTGGAAGAACTCCTACAGTAAACTGATTCCACATTGCACAAGGTGCAACAACCTTACGCCTGTTTCACACTTACTCCGTCTGCAGTGCGTATGCATTTTGTATTTTTTTACGCACCCATGTTAACGGTTTCCAGCGTTCACACGGTTGCGGTCCGTCAGTGCGTTCCAGGAGCGTTGCGTCTGCAGCAGTGCTGTGATCATTTACTCACAAGTCTATTTTTTCTGTACTGCATGCACTGAATTAAAGTGAAAGTGCATTGTTCGCGGTAAAAATTAACATGGAATGCAGTAATTTCACAATAAATGTATACTAATTAAAGCATACTGTGTTTCACATGCAACACATAAGTTTTTGGCTAGGTTTAAAACAAGAAAAAGAGCACCTTTAGATAAACGAGGCAACATAATATATGCACTCTTATGGAAGCAGAAAAACAAAGTTCATGAACCGTGTGTTACGGAATACCAGGACAGGAGGCTGAAAGTAATAGAAACACAGTTTATTGAGGCACAAGCAGAGGAGGGGGTAGTGCTGGGTGAGGTGATGGTGATGGAGGCAGTGATGAATGGATCTGTAGATGAGGGGTTCAGACGCTGGAGGAAGAGGGTGTACCACACACACGCACGATGAAGACGGGGAGCTTCTGGAGATCGCTGGAGAGAGGTAAGCAGAGATAGAGTTAGTACTTAGAGTTACCATTCAGGTAAGACCTTGTTGCGAATGAGACCGTACGCTGACTGAGTGCGTGTGTGTGGTATTTGTAGTGCTAAGGTGATTGCTGGTGGATGAGGATCAGGTGGGAGTGATTAGTATTCAGGTGAGGAAGTGCGCTGTGATTGATAGGAGGTGGAACTGGCGTGTCTGTAACAGTACCCCCCTCCCCATGGCCTGCTCCTGAGGGCCGAGGACCCCGACAACGTGGTGGACGTCCTCTTCCTCAAGGAGCCGGCCTATTGGGATGATTGGAGTGGAAGGTGTCTAGTAGGTTCGGATCCAGGATGTCGTTGCATTGGACCCATGAGTGTTCCTCTGGACCATATCCTTCCCAGTCCACTAGGTACTCAAGTTGTCCACCACGCTGCCGGAAGTCCAGGATGTCACAAACTTCGTAGGCAGCACCGTCTTCAAGAAGGGGTGGGGGGTGGGGGGGCTTCGGCTATGCCAGGTTCTGTGGAGGGAGAAACAGTGGGATGGTAAGGCTTGAGGAGTGACACATGGAAAGTGGGGTGAATCCGGTACTCAGGTGGTAATTGGAGTTTGAAAGTAACCAGATTGATCTGCTCTAAGATGGTGAATGGGCCAATGAATCTGGGACTCAGCTTGCGGCAGGGTAGGTGCAGGCGGATGTCCCGGGTGGACAGCCAGACCTTCTGACCAAGTTGGTATTCCCGAGTATCAGAATGGCGAAGGTCGGCTGTCATCCTGCGCCTATGTAGAGCCCGTTGCAGTTGATGGTGAGCCGCGTCCCAGACCCTGTCGCTCTCTCGGAACCAGTAGTCGATGGAGGGGACGTCCGAGGATTCACCAGACCATGGGAAGAGCGGTGGTTGGTAACCAAGCACGCACTGGAAAGGAGTGAGTCCGGTGGTAGGTTGTCGCAGGGAGTTCTGTGTGTACTCGGCCCACCCTAGGAACTGGTTCCAAGAGTCCTGGTGGCCATGGCAGAAGGTACGGAGGAAGCGGCCGATCTCCTGGACCTTCCTCTCTGTCTGCCCGTTGGATTGGAGATGGTATCCGGAAGACAGACTGATGGCCACACCTAGGAGTGAGTGAAATGCTTTCCATACCCGAGAGATGAACTGGGGACCTCTATCGGAGACGATGTCTTCTGGAATGCCAAAATATCTGAAGACATGGCTAAACATTAACTCGGCCGTTTCCATGGCTGTGGGCAGACCTTTCAGAGGGAGAAGACGACATGATTTAGAAAATCTGTCAACAATGACCAGTATACATGTATTATTGTCAAAGGGAGGAAGATCAGTGATAAAGTCCACCCCTAGGTGTGACCACGGGCGATTAGGGACAGGCAGAGTGTGGAGCTTGCCTGATGGTAGATGGCGTGGACTCTTGGAGATGGAGCAGGTTGTACATCCGTTCACGTACCTTCTGACGTCTGAAGCCATGTTGGCCACCAGAAGCGTTCCCTTAGCAACGAGAACGTTTCATTGACCCCCGGGTGACCAGTGCCATGAGATGTGTGAGCGGAGTGGATGAGTGGAGCACACCGTGTCCTGGGGATATATTGGTGTCCCGGTGGGCAACCCAGCAGAGTGTTGGCAGTGGGATTGGAGGAAGGTAGGGTCTCTGCGGACCAGGTAATGGGGCTGACGATTACTTTCTCAGGAAGTATGGTTTCAGGTTCTTCTAGGTTTTCTTCGGGGGCGTCAGCCTTAATGTTCTTGGCCCCTGGGCGATACGAGATGGAAAAGTTGAATCGGGTGAAGAATAGCGCCCAGCGGGCCTGTCTTGGATTCAGCCTCTTGGCGATACGCAAATATTCAAGGTTCTTGTGGTCTGTGAGGACTAGAAAAGGGTTTTTGGCTCCCTCCAGCCAATGCCTCTATTCCTCCAGGGCCAACTTGATGACCAGTAGCTCACGGTTGCCGATATCGTAATTTACCTCCGCCGGAATGAGATTCCAAGAGAAGAAGGCACATGGATGGAGGCGACTCGGATTCTCCTGCTACTGTGGCAGGAGAGCTCCCACTCCGGTGGTAGAGGCATCGACTTCTACGACGAAGGGTCGATTGGGATCAGAATGTACCGGGAGTGGAGCGGTCGTAAAAGCCCTCTTGAGGGAGTAGAAGGCATCTGTGGTGGCTGGGGTCCATGACAGTGATTTAGGTTTGTTCCGGAGGAGGTTAGTGAGAGGGTTGGTGATGGTACTGTAATTCTGAATAAAGGGTCTGTAGAAATTGGCAAAGCCGAGGAGTCGTTGGAGTTCTTTGATGGTGGTAGGAGTGGGCCAGTTTCTGACAGCGTTTATCTTCCCCTCGTCCATCCGAATGCCACTGCTGTTGGTGTTGTATCCAAGGAACTGCACTGAGGGCTGGTGGAAGGAGCATTTCTCGGCCTTGAGGTAGAGCTGAAAAGGCCCTCAGGTGTTGCAGGACCTCCGCAACGTGGCAACGATGTTCCGCTAGGCTCCAGGAGTAAATGAGGATATCATCTATATAGACGAGGACGAACTTATGGAGGAACTCCCGGAGCACCTCATGGATAAAGTCTTGGAACACGGAGGGGGTGTTTACAAGTCTATACTCTTACTTATCACCAAGTACTCATAGTGGCCAGTAGGGGTGATGAAGGCAGTTTTCCACTCTTCCCCTCACGTATCCGAATGAGGTTGTATGCGCTGCGGAGGTCCAACTGGTTCACTGGCGCTGGTTCACCCGGAAGCAGATCGATGGCACAGTCCCACGGCCGGTGTGGAGGCAGCTTGGAGGCCCGTTTGGGGTAGAATACGTCGCTGAAGGGGGTGTAACAGGTCGGAATGGAGATGTTTTTCCACCGGGTTCTCAATGGAGGTGGTACATACAGAAAGAGGTTCCAGGGAAAGTTTGAATAAAACACAGGCTTAATTTTGGACACATGGAAGGTGGGATGAATCCTCCAGTGCGCCGGAGGTAGTCTGAGGCGGACTGTCACCGGACTAATGATCTTGGTGACAGGAAATGGGCCAATAAATTTGGGAGCTAATTTAATTTAATTAATGGGAGATAATTCGACCGGTTGCGACCGGCCTTGGCCTTAGTGTGCTCCCTCATCTGGAGCAGAGTCTCGCAGGCTCTGGTACAGGTGCGGTGGCACCTCTTGACAAACGCGTGAGCGGAGGGGACCGCGACTTCAGACTCCAGACTAGTAAAAACAGGTGGCTGGTAACCTATGCTACACTGAAACCGAGAGAGGCCCATGGCTGACACTGGTAACGAGTTGTGAGCGTACTCAACCATAGAGAGTTGTTGGCTCCAGGAAGAAGGATTCTTGGAGACTAAACATTGCAACGTTCTCTCTAAATCCTGGTTGGCTCGCTCAGATTGCCCGTTACTCTGAGGGTGATAACCCGAAGACAGACTAACCGTCGCTCCTAACAATTTGCAAAATTCTTTCCAAAATTTGGATATAAATTGGGATCCCCTGTCAGAAACCACATCTACCGGGAGGCCATGTAACCGAAAGACATGATCAATGACAGTGACCACTGTAATTTGGGCAAGGGAATGAAATGTGCCGCCTTCGAGAACCGGTCCACTACGGTCAAAACGACCGTCATGCCATTAGAGGGCGGGAGGGCAGTAACAAAATCTAGAGCCAAAACAAAATCGTGAACATCGTGAGCCATTAGTGGCCACCAGAATCATTGCTTAACTAAACCCTTGGTTCGGCTAATCGCTGGATACGAGTGCTGAGACGACTATATTCTCAGTTAAAATACACTCGGGAGTCACCGGGCGTTAGGAAGGATCAAAAAGACGTGACAAAGAATCGGGTTTAACGTTTTTGGAACCCGGGCATTACGACAGAGAAAAATCAAAGTGGCCGAAAAAAAGGGCCCACCGAGCCTGCCTGGAATTGAGTCTTTTGGCAGTTCTGATGTATTATACGTTTTTATGATCGGTCCAAACAATGAAAGGTACCCCTGACCCTTCCAACCAGTGACGCCACTCCTCTAAAGCTAATTTGACAGCCAACAATTCTCTGTTACCAATGTCATAATTGCGTTCAGCAGAAGATAAACGATGGGAGAAAAACGCGCAGGGATGCATCTTATCGTCCGAGGCAGCATGTTGGGAAAGAACTGCACCTACTCCCACCTCTGATGTGTCGACCTCCACCACGAACTGCCGTGTGGGATCAGGGACTACTAAGATGGGAGCCGAAACAAAGCGGCTCTTGAGGTTGGTAAATGCAGTTTCGGCTGCATTAGACCACCTGAACAGAGTACTGTGGGAAGTCAAGGTGGTCAGAGGTGAGACTAGATGGCTGAAATTATGAATAAAACTTCGATAAAAATTGGCGAACCCCAGAAACAGCTGTAGGGCCTTACGGGAATCTGGACTTGGCCAATCTATCACAGCCTTAACCTTGTCAGGATCCATATGAATTCCCTCGGATGAGACGATATACCCTAGGAAGGGAACAGACTGTGCATGGAATACACATTTCTCCGCCTTTACAAAAAGACCATTCTCAAGTAATCTCTGGAGCATTCGTCTGACGTGTTGCACATGTTCCTGGAGAGATGACGAAAAAATCAGTATGTCATCCAGGTAAACATATATAAACTGATCTACCATGTCTCTCAACACGTCATTAACAAGTGCTTGGAAAACCCCTGGCGAGTAGGAGAGCCCGAACGACATCACCAAATATTCAAAGTGCCCTCTAGGGGTGTTAAAGTAGGTTTTCCACTCATCCCCCTTCCTGAATAGAAAGAGAGTAAAGCTTGCCCTTATGCGGAGACTTCTCTGGAACTAAGTCTATGGCACAGTCATAGGGACGATGCGGAGGAAGAGAAGCAGCGCGGGACTTACTGAACACTTCCTTCAGGTCCAAGTACTCTGCGGGCACGTTTGATATGTTGTTAACTGGCGCCGGTACAGGATGGCTGCCTCCGTGACGTGCTCTGCATATGTTTTTGTCTTTTTGTTAGTTTGTCCTGTCCTTAGTTATATTCCTGCAATCAGTTTCACCAGGGATGAAATGCTGAACATTCGGCAGAACGCACCACAAGATGTTTTTCTGGATTTCAATTATTCAGACGTTTCGGAGGAGCAGCGGCGCTGATCAAACGCTTCAGGACGCGCAGGCGGGGAAAGCGAGCTGGCGCGCTCGTCAGACTCAGGAAGCGCGGATTTCGAACGCCGTTGCCTAGCATCCATCTGGCAAATCTACGCTCTCTACCCAACAAAACGGACGAACTCCTTCTGCTTACTCGGACAAATAAGGATTTCACACACTCTGCTGCTCTGTGTTTCACGGAAACCTGGCTGAATGACGCCATACCGGACAGCGCGCTCCATCTGCCGGGCTTTCAGCTGTTTAGAGCGGATTGCGACGCAGAATCAACGGGGAAATCGCGCGGCGGCGGGACATGCTTTTACATCAATGAACGGTGGTGTACAGATGTAACTGTGTTAAAGAAGATGTGCTGTCCTGATCTAGAAATGCAGTTTGTCAACTGCAAGCCGTTCTATTCGCCGCGGGAGTTTCACTCGCTCATTCTGGTTAGTGTTTACATCCCTCCGCAAGCGCAAGTAAGTCTGGCTTTACAGAAACTCGCTGAGCAGATCACAGAGACAGAACAACAACACCTGGACTCTGTTTTAATCATTCTCGGGGACTTTAATAAAGCCAATCTCTCCCGTGAACTGCCAAAATACAGACAGCATGTTACCTGTCCCACCAGAGACAGTAATATATTGGATCACTGTTACACCACAATAAAGGATGCATATCACTCTGTTCCACGAGCAGCTTTGGGACGTTCTGATCACCTTCTGGTTCATCTTATACCGACCTACAGGCAGAAACTAAAATCAGCTAAACCTGTATTAAGGACAGTAAAAAGATGGAGTATTGAAGCAGAGCAGGATTTACAATCTTGTTTTGACCTCACTGATTGGAGTGTTTTTGAAGCTGCTGCCACCGATCTGGATGAACTCACAGAGACCGTAACATCATATATCAGTTTCTGTGAGGATATGTGTATTCCTACCAAGACTCAACTAAATTACAACAATGACAAACCGTGGTTCACTGCAAAACTCAGACAGCTCCGTCAGGCCAAAGAAGATGCTTACAGGAAGGGGGACAATGTCTTGTATAAACAGGCTAAATACACACTGGAAAAGGAGATCAGAGTGGCAAAGAGGAATTATTCTGAAAAAATAAGGACTCAGTTCACTTCGAACGACTCAGCATCAGTGTGGAAAAGTCTAAAGAAGATCACCAATTACAAGACACCACCCCCCAGCACTGTGGAGAATCAACGACTGGCAGATGACCTGAACGAGTTTTACTGCAGGTTTGAAAGAACACCCATCACCTGCCCTGAACACCTCTCCACACAACCGTTCACACCAATAACAACTCCTGCAACCAACCCTGAATGCCTCTCCAAACAACTGTTCACACCATTAAAAGCTCCTCCAACCCATCCTGAACACCTCTCCAATCAAGCACTCTCACCATTCACACCTCCTGCATCCCCCCTCTCCCCAACACCTGCAATACAGATCAGCGAGGATGCGGTGCGCCAGGTCTTCCGGAAGCAGAAAAGGAAAAAAGCACCAGGCCCAGATTGTGTTACACCAGCCTGTCTGAAATCCTGTGCTGACCAGCTGGCCCCCATCTTCACAAAGATCTTCAACAGATCGCTGGAGCTGTGCGAAGTCCCTTCATGCTTCAAACGCTCCACCATCATCCCCATCCCAAAGAAACCCAAAATTACAGGACTAAATGACTACAGGCCTGTGGCTCTAATGTCTGTAGTCATGAAGACGTCACTTCCTGTTTGTTGTTGGCGGCTGTACTGCGTTTGAGCTCCGTCACTATATTCTTTTCATTGACTATTTTTAACTCAAAAATCAATTGTATACATCATCGTTTCCGTTTATATAATGTGTGAATATATCCTCTATTGTATTCTACAACAAAAACAATCAGAGCGCCTCGCTATCACTAGTTTTATTTTGATCTCCCGGGTCCGCTTTTAGCTTTTAGCCCGTTAGCATCAGCGGCGTGGTTGCAGCTAACTGCGCTAACATTGCTAATACTCTATTCACACACATTACCACTGCTGTACTCACTGTTACTTGCTTTAATGGCGGATGAATGTCTCCACTCTGTGCAGCTCGAGCTCGAGGCCGTGGGAAAGCAGATTCGCGACCTGGAGGTGAGGCAGGCCCAGCTGAGAGAGCGGAGAACCGCGCTGGAATCATCCCGGGCTGACGCTCACAAGTCCGGGGTAAGTATACAGCGATCTGTTAACAGTCCCACCACGTCTACTCCGTGTGTTTCTCTGCACAGGCCCGGTGCACCCAGGACGCGATCTTCCCAAATGTCCTTCACTGCGACGCCGGGACACCACGGACCCTGGGTGCATCCACAGCGGAGGACGCGAGCCGGGTCCCGGGCGACGACTTCTCCCCCTCCTGCCTTCGACATCTCCATCCGGAACCGCTTCGCTCCCCTCCGCGAGAAAGGACGCGACGCTGTGATCATCGGAGACTCCATCGTCCGACACGTAAGTGCTACGTTAGCCGAAGGTAAAGTGCACACTCATTGTTTGCCTGGTGCTCGTGTTCTCGATGTTTCTGCGCAGATACCCGCGATCCTGAAGGTCGACGAGAGCCCCAGAGCGGTCGTGCTTCACGCCGGGGTTAACGACACCACGCTGCGGCAGACGGAGACGCTGAAGAGGGACTTCAGCAGCCTGATCGAGACGGTTCGCAGCACGACGCCCGCGGCGACGATCGTCGTGTCAGGACCACTGCCCACGTATCGACGAGGACACGAAAGGTTCAGTAGACTTTTTGCTTTAAATGAATGGTTGTTGTCATGGTGTAAAGAACAGAAACTGCTATTTGTTAATAACTGGAATCTTTTCTGGGAGCGTCCTAGGCTGTTTCGCGCTGATGGATTACACCCCAGCAGAATCGGAGCGGAGCTGCTCTCTGACAACATCTCCAGGACACTTCGCTCCATGTGACTAGTAAGACAATTCTCTAATAACTATTATGATGAGTTTTGTTCCACCCGCTTAAATGATAAAAGTACTTGTGCTGTAAAAACTATTAAGACTGTGTCTGTTCCCCGAATAGTGAGGTCAAAATATAATGTAGGATCTAGAAAAAATCTTATCGTAATTAAACCAGAAAAATGTAAAGTAAATGAACAAAAACAATTTTTAAAGTTTGGGCTCATAAATATTAGATCACTCACACCCAAAGCAGTTATTGTAAATGAAATGATCACAGAAAATAGTTTTGATGTACTCTGCTTGACTGAAACCTGGCTAAAACCAAATGATTATTTTGGTCTAAATGAGTCTACTCCACCAAACTACTGTTATAAGCATGAGCCCCGTCAGACTGGTCGTGGCGGAGGTGTTGCAACAATATATAGTGATATTCTCAATGTTACCCAGAAAACAGGATACAGGTTTAACTCTTTTGAAATACTTCTGCTAAATGTTACACTGTCAGACATGCAAAAGAAATCTAATGTATCTCTTGCTCTGGCTACTGTGTATAGACCACCAGGGCCGTATACAGAATTCCTAAAAGAATTTGCAGATTTCCTCTCAGACCTTCTAGTTACAGTTGATAAGGCGCTAATCATGGGAGATTTTAATATTCACGTTGATAATGCAAATGATACATTAGGACTTGCGTTTACTGACCTAATAAACTCCTTTGGAGTCAAGCAAAATGTCACCGGGCCCACTCATCGTTTTAATCATACACTAGATCTAATTATATCGCATGGAATCGATCTTACTGCTATAGATATTGTACCCCAATGTGATGATATTACAGACCATTTCCTTGTATCGTGCATGCTGCGTATAACTGATATTAACTATATGTCTCAGCGTTACCGTCTGGGCAGAACTATTGTTCCAGCCACCAAAGACAGATTCGCAAATAACCTGCCTGATCTATCTCAACTGCTATTTGTACCCAAAAATACACATGAATTAGACGAAATTACTGACAACATGGGCACTATTTTCTCTAATACATTAGAAGCTGTTGCCCCCATCAAATTGAAAAAGGTTAGAGAAAAACGTACTGTGCCATGGTATAACAGTAATACTCACTCTCTCAAGAAAGTAACTTGTAGTCTTGAACGCAAATGGAGAAAAACTAACTTGGAAGTTTTTAAAATTGCATGGAAAAACAGTATGTCCAGCTATAGACAGGCTCTAAAAACTGCTAGGGCAGAGCATATCCACAAACTCATTGAAAATAACCAAAACAATCCAAGGTTTTTATTTAGCACAGTGGCTAAATTAACAAATTACCAGACGCCACCTGATTCAAATATTCCACCAACGTTAAATAGTAATGACTTTATGAATTTCTTCACTGATAAAATAGATAACATTAGAAATACAATAGCGAATGTAGATTCTACAGCGTCTAACACTTCAGTTTCATCCATCGCACCCAAAAATAAACTGCAGTGCTTTACAAATATAGGACAGGAAGAGCTAAATAAACTTATCACTGTATCTAAACCAACAACATGTTTATTAGATCCTGTACCCACTAAATTACTAAAAGAGCTGTTACCTGTAGCCGAAGAACCGCTTCTCAATATCATTAACTCGTCGTTATCTTTAGGTCACGTCCCAAAACCATTCAAGCTGGCGGTTATCAAGCCTCTTATTAAGAAACCAAAACTAGATCCTAGTGTACTGGCAAATTATAGGCCTATTTCAAATCTTCCATTTATGTCTAAAATTTTAGAAAAAGTTGTGTCTGCTCAATTGAGCACCTTCCTGCATAAAAATGATCTGTATGAAGAATTTCAGTCAGGTTTTAGGCCCCACCATAGCACAGAAACTGCACTTGTTAAAATTACAAATGACCTGCTTCTTGCGTCAGATCAAGGCTGCATCTCATTTCTAGTCTTACTTGATCTTAGTGCTGCGTTCGACACCATAGATCATGACATACTCATAGATCGATTACAAAACTATACAGGTATTCAAGGGCAGGCTCTAAGATGGTTTAGATCCTACCTGTCCGATCGCTACCATTTTGTTTACTTAAATGGGGTGTCATCTCATTTATCATCAGTAAAATATGGAGTGCCACAAGGATCCGTCCTAGGTCCCCTTCTATTTTCAATATACATGTTGCCCCTTGGTAATATTATTAGAAAATACGGAATTAGCTTCCACTGTTATGCTGATGATACTCAGCTATATATTTCAACGAGACCAGATGAAACTTCCCAATTATCTAAGCTAACAGAGTGTGTTAAAAATGTAAAAGATTGGATGACAAATAATTTTCTCCAATTAAATTCGGATAAGACAGAGATATTAATTATTGGACCAAAAAACACCACACAGAATCTTGTAGATTACAATCTGCAACTAGACGGATGTACTGTTACTTCCTCTACAGTCAGAAATCTGGGTGTTATATTAGACAGCAATTTGTCTTTTGAAAATCATATTTCCAATGTTACAAAAACCGCATTCTTCCATCTTAGAAACATTGCCAAGCTACGAATCATGTTATCTGTTTCTGATGCAGAAAAGCTAGTTCATGCTTTCATGACCTCTAGACTGGACTATTGTAATGGACTTCTAGGTGGTTGTCCTGCTTCGTCAATAAACAAGCTACAGGTAGTCCAAAATGCAGCAGCTAGAGTCCTTACCAGGTCAAGAAAATATGATCATATTACCCCAATTTTACAGTCTCTGCACTGGCTACCTATTAAGTTCCGTATCTGTTACAAATTATCATTACTTACCTATAAGGCCCTAAATGGTTTAGCTCCTGCGTACCTAACTAGCCTTCTACCACGCTACAACCCATCACGCACCCTAAGGTCACAAAACGCTGGACTTTTGGTAGTTCCTAGGATAGCAAAGTCCACTAAAGGAGGTAGAGCTTTTTCACATTTGGCTCCCAAACTCTGGAATAGCCTTCCTGATAATGTTCGGGGTTCAGACACACTCTCTCTGTTTAAATCTAGATTAAAAACGCATCTCTTTCGCCAAGCATTCGAATAATGTATCTCTTAAATTGTGAGTGTAGTTGCATCTGCATTTTTATTCTTTAGCTTGGGTTAAACTAATTTTACTTTGTTGGATCAGCAGCTATGCTAATGATGTCTCTATTTTGTTTCTATGTTTTGCCACGGGATTTACATCCCGTGGTAACTAGGATTTACACAAGCTCCAGTCTGGATCCAGAACACCTGAGAAGAGATGATGCTGACCCTCAGAGGACCCCAGATGATCCTAACCTTGAATCAACAAACAGAACTAACAAATATTGCTACATGTGTGACTGCATCCTATAATTACTATTAATTAATAATATTGATAGTTCATCATCTAGCTGACTACGTCTTGTATTATTATTATTATTTTTATTTTTCTAAAATCCTGTCAAACGTGCACAAACTACTAGCTACTACTAAATATTGTAGAAACATAATTTTCTGTAAAGTTGCTTTGTAATGATTTGTATTGTTAAAAGCGCTATACAAATAAACTTGAATTGAATTGAATTGAATTTGAAAAACTGGTGCTGGCCCACCTGAAGGACATCACTGGACCCTTGCTAGATCCTCTTCAGTTTGCCTACAGAGCAAACAGGTCTGTGGACGATGCAGTAAACATTGGACTGCATTATGTTCTGCAACACCTAGACAGACTGGGGACCTATGTGAGGATCCTGTTTGTGGACTTCAGCTCAGCTTTTAACACGATCATGCCAAACCTCCTCCTGCCCAAACTAACTCAGCTCTCCGTGCCCACCTCCGTCTGTCAGTGGATCAACAGCTTCCTGACAGACAGGCAGCAGCTAGTGAGGCTGGGAAAATACACATCCAGCACCCGTACAATCAGCACCGGAGCTCCCCAGGGCTGCGTTCTCTCCCCACTGCTCTTCTCCCTGTACACTAATGATTGCACATCTAAGGACCCCTCTGTCAAGCTCCTGAAGTTTGCAGATGACACCACACTCATCGGCCTCATTCAGGACAGTGACGAGTCTGCTTACAGACAGGAGGTTAAAGAGCTGGCTGTCTGGTGCAATCTCAACAACCTGGAGCTTAACACGCTCAAAACAGTGGAGATGACTGTGGACTTCAGGAGAAACCCCCCTGCACTCCCCCCACTCACCATCATGAACAGCACTGTGACTGCAGTGGAGTCATTCAGGTTCCTGGGCACCACTATCTCTCAGGACCTGAAGTGGGACATTCACATTGACTCCATTGTGAAAATGCAGAGGTTGTACTTCCTTCGCCAGCTGAGGAAGTTTAACCTGCCACAGGATCTGCTGAAACAGTTCTACTCCACCATCATCGAATCCATCCTCTGCACTTCAGTAACTACCTGGTTCAGCTCAGCTTCTAAATCTGACCTCAGAAGACTACAGAGGGTAGTCCGGACTGCTGAGCGAATCATCGGTTCAACTCTCCCATCTATTCAAGAACTGTACTTATCCAGAGTGAGCAAAAGGGCTGTTAAAATCACTCTGGACCCCTCACATCCAGCACACTCCCTCTTTGAACTGTTGCCATCTGGTCGACGCTACAGAGCACTGAGCACCAGAACGACCAGACACAGGAACAGTTTCTTCACTCAGGCAATCCATCTTATGAACAGCTGATACACACTGAACACACTACACTTCATATTTATATACACATACACTTAATTTATCTAACACACATACTTAGTATACACTTAAATTTTGCACATAATATACATGTACATACATAACTGCATTTTTGTAATATACCTGCCTACAATTGTCAATTTGTATATTGTCATTCCTTATCTACAACCCGAATTCCGGAAAAGTTGGGACGTTTTTTAAATTTTAATAAAATGAAAACTAAAAGACTTTCAAATCACATGAGCCAATATTTTATTCACAATAGAACATAGATAACATAGCAAATGTTTAAACTGAGAAAGTTTACAATTTTATGCACAAAATGAGCTCATTTCAATTTTGATTTCTGCTACAGGTCTCAAAATAGTTGGGACGGGGCATGTTTACCATGGTGTAGCATCTCTTTTTCTTTTCAAAACAGTTTGAAGACGTCTGGCCATTGAGGCTATGAGTTGCTGGAGTTTTGCTGTTGGAATTTGGTCCCATTCTTGCCTTATATAGATTTCCAGCTGCTGAAGAGTTCGTGGTCGTCTTTGACGTATTTTTCGTTTAATGATGCGCCAAATGTTCTCTATAGGTGAAAGATCTGGATTGCAGGCAGGCCAGGTTAGCACCCGGACTCTTCTACGACGAAGCCATGCTGTTGTTATAGCTGCAGTATGTTGTTTTGCATTGTCCTGCTGAAATAAACAAGGCCTTCCCTGAAATAGACGTTGTTTGGAGGGAAGCATATGTTGCTCTAAAACCTTTATATACTGTGACGAGTGGGGCGGGGCCAAGGGACATGGGAGCGAGGCCGGTGGAGTGATTGGAGATGAGCTACACCTGTTCGACCCACCGGTCTTGAGGCCCACGGAGGAGATGGAAGGATATAAAACTGGAGCGACGACAGTGAAGGACGAGAGAGGACCAGGCCTGGGCTTTTAGTTGTGTTTTGGTTTTTATTTGCGCGCACCAGTCGTCCGTGAGGGGCTGGTGCGCTGTTTTGTGTTTATTTTGCTTTATTAAAATGTTGTTTGATTGTCCGCCGGTTCCCGCCTCCTTCTTCCCGATGATTAGCAAGGTTTAAATCATTACAGTGGTGCCGAAGCCCGGGAGAAGGAGGGACGCGCTGCTGAAGATCCCTCGCCGCAGTGGTGAATCCGCGGTGCCAACGAGCTGGCGAGGAGTGTGCCGCCATGGACGCTCGAGGCGGTGGACTGGAGCGAGTTGCCGGGGACGGGCGAGCTCGCTGCCGACCGCCCGCTATCTGGAGGGCCGGCTGCCGTCCGTGAGGGAGCGGAGGAGTCGGCGCCGTTCACCAGGTGGCCGGAGCCTGCTGCCATCCGCCGGAACGGGGAGGAGCAGGGAACGGGGGACTCCTGCCGGCTGCCCAAAACCGGAGGAGCCGTCGCCGTCCACCGGGCGGCGGAGGAGTGTCGTGCCGTCCGCCGAGGGCCGTCCAGTGCCACCGCCAGGCACCGCGGAGGAGATCACCCAGCTGGTGGAGGACCGAGCAGCGGTGCGTCTGGGAACCGGATTTTATTTTTTTATTTTTTCTCCTCTCTCCCCTCTCTCGTCTCTGTCGCTCCTCCTTCCATCTCCTTTTCTCTCGCCTCGCCTGTCCTACCCCCAGGTCCCCGCAGGTCCCCGTGAGCGGTCCCCCCCGGAGGGGGGGGGGAGTAGAGCGCAGTCTCGGGAGTACCCCCCGGCCTGCGAGGGGCGATGGGGGTATGTGACGAGTGGGGCGGGGCCGAGGGACATGGGAGCGAGGCCGGTGGAGTGATTGGAGATGAGCTACACCTGTTCGACCCACCTCTCTCGAGGCCCACGGAGGAGATGGAAGGATATAAAACTGGAGCGACAACAGTGAAGGACGAGAGAGGACCAGGCCTGGGCTTTTAGATGTGTTTTGGTTTTTATTTGCGCGCACCAGTCGTCCGTGAGGGGCTGGTGCGCTGTTTTGTGTTTATTTTGCTTTATTAAAATGTTGTTTGATTGTCCGCCGGTTCCCGCCTCCTTCTTCCCGATGATTAGCAAGGTTTAAATCATTACATATACCTTTCAGCATTCACAGAGCCTTCCAAAACATGCAAGCTGCCATACCGTATGCACTTATGCACCCCCATACCATCAGAGATGCTGGCTTTTGAACTGAACGCTGATAACATGCTGGAAGGTCTCCCTCCTCTTTAGCCCGGAGGACACGGCGTCCGTGATTTCCAACAAGAATGTCAAATTTGGACTCGTCTGACCATAAAACACTATTCCACTTTGAAATAGTCCATTTTAAATGAGCCTTGGCCCACAGGACAAGACGGCGCTTCTGGAACATGTTCACATATGGCTTCCTTTTTGCATGATAGAGCTTTAGTTGGCATCTGCTGATGGCACGGCGGATTGTGTTTACCGACAGTGGTTTCTGAAAGTATTCCTGGGCCCATTTAGTAATGTCATTGACACAATCATGCCGATGAGTGATGCAGTGTCGTCTGAGAGCCCGAAGACCACGGGCATCCAATAAAGGTCTCCGGCCTTGTCCCTTACGCACAGAGATTTCTCCAGTTTCTCTGAATCTTTTGATGATGTTATGCACTGTAGATGATGAGATTTGCAAAGCCTTTGCAATTTGACGTTGAGGAACATTGTTTTTAAAGTTTTCCACAATTTTTTTACGCAGTCTTTCACAGATTGGAGAGCCTCTGCCCATCTTTACTTCTGAGAGACTCTGCTTCTCTAAGACAAAGCTTTTATAGCTAATCATGTTACAGACCTGATATCAATTAACTTAATTAATCAATACATGTTCTCCCAGCTGAATCTTTTCAAAACTGCTTGCTTTTTTAGCCATTTGTTGCCCCCGTGCCAACTTTTTTGAGACCTGTAGCAGGCATTAAATTTTAAATGAGCTAATTAAGTGGATACAAGTGTAAAATTTCTCAGTTTAAACATTTGCTACGTTATCTATGTTCTATTGTGAATAAAATATTGGCTCATGTGATTTGAAATTCCTTTAGTTTTCATTTTATTAAAATTTAAAAAACGTCCCAACTTTTCCGGAATTCGTGTTGTACTTATTTGTATTTTTTGTATTTTTATATTCTTTTAGTATGTGTTTTATGTTCTGTCACTGTCATTCTGTTGTACTGCGGAGCTTCTGTCACGAAAACAAATTCCTCGTATGTGTAAACATACCTGGCAATAAAGCTCATTCTGATTCTGATAAAACCATGGTCTCCTCCTGAAAGACAGAAACAGGCACAACAGGACAAGCAGAAACCAGACAAGAGTCATGACAACTTTCACTCCACAAAGTGACGGTGTTGGAGCCCCAATCCCAATCCAACCATGGATGACCTAAAACAAAACAATGGGAGCGACAGGGGAGTCCATGAGGTAAAAGGATATGGTTTCGGTGTGGTTTCCTGAGGTGAGCAGAGTTATGGGTTCAGTGGTGTGAGTGACATGTAGCAGTTCCTGGCCATTGAGTGCGGTGACATGGATAGGACGAGACACGGGAAGGACAGGAAGGTTCAGGTGATGTGCAAGGACAGTATCAATGAAATTACCTTCGGCTCCAGAGTCCAGAAGGGCGTGACAGTTGTGAGTATGGTTCTCCCACCGCAGTTTCACCGGAAGGAGAGTCAAAGATGTGGTTGAGGACTTTCCGGCGGAGATCCCACCCGATAGTAGCCTCAAACTTACTACCAGGCTGGCTCTTTTACCGGGCATGAATGAAGGGAATGACCCGAGCCACCGCAATATAAACACAGTCCCTGGGACCTCCGCCTCTCACTCTCCTTCCGGGATAGTCGAGCTCTACCTACCTGCATGGTTTCGTGATCGTAGACGGGACCGACCATGTTCTCTCGACTCGAGTGACCCCGTTCAGGAGAGATGTGAAGGCGTGACGGACTGGTTTGTTTACCAAGATGATTAATCCGGGCGTCCATACCGAGCGCCAAGTCGATAAGACCATTGAGTGTTGGGGGCAACTCGAGGACGTAGATCTCCTTATGAACGGTTGGCCAGCCCATGCAGGAATCGATCCCACTGCGCCTCCTCGTTCCACTGGCACGCGGCCGCCAAGGTACGGAACTGAATGGAGTAGTCCGCCACCGACAAATTCCCTTGTCGGAGGTCTGATAGCTGGTGAGCTGCCTCCCTGCCGGCCGCGGCCTGATCGAGTACCCTCTTCATCTCCTCGGAGAGGGCGTGGAACGAGGCGCAACACGGATGATGGTTCTCCCACACCGCCGTCCCCCATAAGGCGGCCCTGCCAGAAAGCAAAGTGAGAGCAAATGCGACCTTGGACTCTTCCGTCGCGAAGGTGCTGGGTTGTAAAGCAAAGTGCATAGAACACTTGTTAATGTAAGTTCTGCAAATGTCAGGCTCACCGGAGTAACTCTCTGGCGCTGGAAGTCGCGGCTCTGGCCGGAAGTGGTCATGAGAGGCCTCGCGGGGGACAGGTGGCGCAGTGGGAGAGGTGAGCTGATGGATCTGCTGGGTGAGCTCGGACACCTGTGTCACCAGCGCTTGGATCGCACGTCCGGTGTTTACAATACTCTCCTGCTGCTGATCCATGCGGTTGACGCTGTGGTGGATGAAGTCAGAGAGTGAAGTGGTGTTCGCTGCTTCCATGATGGGTCAGAGCGTTCTGTAATGACTGGTGAAAGGAGTGGCAGGAAGCAAGTGCGAGTTAAATGATATTTAATAATATGAAGGACACAGTACATGAAGATGGAAACTCAGGTGATACTTGGCCGGGGATACACAGTCCGAGAAGATGCAGATGAGTGGAGGATCCGAAGTGCGGTGATGAGTTGGCAGCAGGAGAGGGTGACACAGGAACTGCGGGGAAGCAAGCCGAGAGGTAAGTGATGATCCAATGGTGAGATGCGATGAGTGGACGGGGTTCCGGGGAGACACGGACATCCAAACGCAGAAACAACAAAGAGAGCAGAACATCAGACGAGGAACAGGAAACAACGCTCTGTCAAACACAAGACGCTAGACAGGGCAATATATAGGGAGGAGTAATGAGTGACAGCTGTTGCTGATGACAATTAGCGGAGACGCCCACAAGAAACAATCAGTGCTGACGCAAAACACACAGACTTCACCCACATAGTGAAAAACCCCGAGATCACGGTTGACAGGTAGGTGTATTTTTTTTATCATAAATGCAGCTGTCTATAATTTGGCATGGTCTCCCTACTGCACTAATAGTAGTATGGCTTTCCTCTCTGTATACATACCCTTGCAAGTACAATTTGTGTCCCCTTCAAAAATTGCTCTTGAGAAATGTTATGTTTATTGTCCCTCCAACTGAAGAAATCTACGCCCCTGATTACAAATATCGGTAGCACTTTATTTTACAGTACGTGTACTTCCATGGTACATACATGGTAAATATCCTGTATCTACAGGCAAATGCGTGGTAACACAAGGTACTTACCTGAACTGTATGTACATGGTAACTAATAAGAAACACGGCTGTACTTAACAGTCGTACATGCATGGTAATTAGTTTGTATGTACATACAAGTGTGGGTACTTGCAGGTAGTGTCTGTACATGGTAACTAATTAGATGCTTCACTGTAACTACTAATCTGAAAGTACTGACGGACAAGTGTGAATGTACAAAAATGCACTTACATTATCTGTATATGGCAACTGATAAGACACATTACTGTACATCCTAATGGTATGTACATGGTAAATATGTAATACTTACGGACAAGTGTGGGTACAAACAGGCACGTCCTTACAGTATCCATATATGGTAAGAAATAAGACACATTAATGTACATCCTAATGGTATGTACATGGTAAATATGTAGGACTTAAGTATTGTTAATAACAGCCACAAACAAAAAGGGTACATTCATGATAACTAATGTGAAACTATATGTGCTTACCAAAACTTTGACAAATTATATCTGTAAGTTCAAGTCCTCATGGTACATGCTTTGGAAGTTGGTTAGGAACACTGCAGTAACTGTGCAGCTCTGCATAATGTTAATACTCAGCAGGCACAGTCATTTTAAATAGGGATTTCGACATATGATAAGTTGTAAGTGTTATTATGAGTCTAGTGGCTACTGTATAAGTCCAAAGTAAAATATGTCTACACGTATAATTATTAGCAATGCACACCATCAAAAATCTCTGTTGAATCAATTAGTTAAGAGAATCAGTGACATTAAAGAAGGAGGTAAGATAACTGCAATGGCATTTACCATCGATTACTCAACAAGTACCTTGGTCCATGTTTTTACCCCCCAACTTGAGTACTGCATAACTTATACATAAACTAATAGGTACATTCACCAGTACATTCATAGTAAGTAATTGGAAATAGGACTGTAAAATAAAGTGCACCATTTTACATAAATATAACATAGTAATTACCAGTCCTTCCAACTTTGTTATAAGCTTAGTCCATATACACCACTATATGGCATATCAACTAGTAAGGACTGTAAAAGATGACATGAAAGCAAAGTAGAATTAACAGTTCATAATACACAGTACATACATAGTGCATCAAAACAATGACTTTATTTGTTAACCATTTTGTTTTATCAATGGCATTAATAAGGACAATAACATGTTAGACGTCCATATTAGTAATGCACTGTAAAATAGATTGCACTATTGTGCATAACAGAGAAGAAACTTAAAAGAGCCATTTAGTTCCAAGTTATACATTGTCTATAAAACATTGTACTTTATCTAGAAACATAACACAAGACAGGGTGAACATCAAAGTGAGGGGAACAATCACACTTTATTTTTTAATCAATAAAAGTGGATTTAAATAAATCTGAAAAATATTACTTTTCTACATGGTGAACGTTGTATAAATGCTACTGCTGCACTGAACAAGACATCTTATTCTTTTGAGCCAATTACTTGTCTTCTTTTCGGAATTTATACCCAATTGCTAGGAGCTCACGATTCGGTTCATTTCAGTGATTTTACTCATGACTTATGGTTTAGTATCCAGATATTCCTTGCACATTTTGGCATATTTCTGCAGAGTTCCACCCTGAAATTCTGGAATGTGCAGTTCAGGAGTAGCAATTATCTGCAGCTCTGCAATGATAGCTGTAAGAGCTATGGTATTGCGATCAACATTGTGTTGTTTGTAGCTTCTGGAGACACTCTTAGTCCATAGGAAGCTCTTCAGAATGGCCTTGCAGCGGTGCAAAATATCATCAGGAGTTTTAACTGAAAAAAAGTGTACTCAATGCGAGGGCTAATTAAGTGATTGATGGTTGTTCATGTCTATGCAATTTAACGTATTGCTGTAAACTTGGGATTCCACATTTCCATTCTCTTAAACTCATTTTTCCCTAACTTTCGATCTTCCTGCAACTTGTGTGAATGTGTGCGTGCATGCGTTTATGTGTTAGATTAGTTTATATGCCTTAGATTTATCTAATAAAGCCTTATTCATATTGAAAAGAGAAGTATCTTGTGTTTTGTGCTTACAAGTTAATGTCTTAAACTGCCGATCTTGTTACTGTGCTAATTGATAGTGTTTTCACTATAGTTTGGATATTAATATCCAGCACAGATTTGATGTTAAACGGCTCGTTCAGTGAATCGCAGGGCATCTCAGTGATCAGCCGTGAAACAGTGATTCTGTTCAAATTCCCTTTAAAATCTTAAATGATTCCCTTTGAGCTAAATTGACCTGTTTCCTTTACATATTTATGGTGGAGATAATGCGTGCAGTTTATGTCACGTCTGGTGTACAGAACACACAGGAGAGAGAACCAATAGCGGGTATGCCTTTTATTAGGGGTTAATCCACAGAGCATAAACAGTCCAGGCGTGAGTCGAAAACCGGAAGAGCAATCCAAACATAAACAAACACGACGGCAAGGCAAGGCAAGATGACGGGCAAGAATTAACGTACAACATTAAACAAGGACTCCGTGACTGAGACTCAGACAGACCAGGTATAAATACACACAAGGATGATGGGGAAACAGGAGACAGGTGGGGAACACAATCAATTACCTAAACAAGGAGGAAGGTGACCAAATAAGGGAGACAGAAAGTGATAAGGTGATAGACACCGTGAGAAGGAGGACATCTAGTGGACACCCAGGGACACAACCCAGACACTGTGACAGAACCCCCCCTCTACGGAGCGGCTCCCAGACGCTCCACGACAGACACAAGACAGACCAGGAGGGAGGCGGACAGGTGGAGGCTCAGGGGGAGGGACGGAGGGCCAGAAAAGAAAGACATTGGAAACAGGCACCAGACAGTAAACACAAAACAGGAAGACCAGGAGGGAGGAGGACTGGAGGAGGTTCAGGGGGAGGGATGGAGGGCCAGACTACAGAGAGGAACGGGGACAGGAGTAAATACAAAAACAACAGACCAACACAACATGAAGCCCCCCCAGGGCGGGGCAGAAGACCACCATGTCCGTGTGGTCAAAGCAAAAAGCCCCCCAGGGTGGAGCCGAAGACCACCACGTCCTCGTGGTCAGAGCGGAAACCCCCCAGGGTGGAGCGGAGGACCACCACGTCCTCGTGGTCGACGCCAGAGTCCCCCAGGGCGGAGCGGATGACCACCACCCCCCTGTGGCCGATGCCGGAGTCCAACAGGCCCGAGCAGCAGCCCACCCAGTGACTTGACTTGACTCCGAACGTCCCACGGTGACCCGCCCTGACCCCGGAAGGTCATCAGTGGCTGGTCCTGACTCTAGACCGGTCTTGGGCACCGAATCGGGAACGGCCTCAGGCACGGGCACCGAATCGGGAACGGCATCGGGCACCGCCTCGGCCTCGGGAACGGCATCGGGCACCGCCTCGGTCTCCGGAACAGCATCGGGCACCGCCTCGGCATCGGCCTCCGGAACAGCATCGGGCACCGCCTCAGCCTCCGGAACAGCATCGGACACCGCCTCGGCCTCCGGAACAGCATCGGGCACCGCCTCGGCCTCCGGAACAGCCTCGGGCACCGCCTCGGCATCGGGCACCGCCTCGGCCTCGGGAACAGCATCGGGCACCGCCTCGGCATCGGGCACCGCCTCGGCCTCGGGAACAGCCTCGGGCACCGCCTCGGCCTCGGGAACAGCATCGGGCACCGCCTCGGCCTCCGGAACGGCATCGCGCACCGCCTCGGCATCGGCCTCCGGAACAGCATCGGGCATCGCCTCAGCCTCCGGAACAGCATCGGGCACCGCCTCGGCCTCCGGAACAGCATCGGGCACCGCCTCGGCCTCCGGAACAGCATCGGGCCCCGCCTCGGCATCGGGCACCGCCTCGGCCTCGGGAACGGCATCGGGCACCGCCTCGGCATCGGCCTCCGGAACAGCATCGGGCACCGCCTCAGCCTCCGGAACAGCATCGGGCACCGCCTCGGCATCGGACACCGCCTCGGGCACCGCCTCGGCATCGGCCTCCGGAACCGCATCGGGCACCGCCTCGGCCTCCGGAACAGCATCGGGCACCGCCTCGGCATCGGACACCGCCTCGGGCACCGCCTCGGCATCGGCCTCCGGAACCGCATCGGGCACCGCCTCAGCCTCCGGAACAGCATCGGGCCCCGCCTCGGCCTCGGCCTCGGGAACAGCCTCGGGCACCGCCTCGGCCTCGGGGACAGCCTCGGGCACCGCCTCGGCATCGGGCACCGCCTCGGCCTCCGGAACAGCCTCGGGCACCGCCTCGACCTCGGGAACAGCATCGGGCACCGCCTCGGCCTCCGGAACAGCATCGGGCACCGCCTCGGCATCGGCCTCGGGAACAGCCTCGGGCACCGTCTCGGCCTCGGGGACAGCATCGGGCACCGCCTCGGCATCGGGCACCGCCTCGGCCTCGGGAATAGCCTCGGGCACCGCCTCGGCCTCCGGAACAGCCTCGGGCACCGCCTCGGCCTCGGGAACAGCATCGGGCACCGCCTCGGCCTCCGGAACAGCATCGGGCACCGCCTCGGCCTTCGGAACAGCATCGGGCACCGCCTCGGCATCGGACACCGCCTCGGGCACCGCCTCGGCATCGGCCTCCGGAACAGCATCGGGCACCGCCTCAGCCTCCGGAACCGCATCGGGCACCGCCTCGGCCTCGGGAACAGCCTCGGGCACCGCCTCGGCCTCGGGAACAGCCTCGGGCACCGCCTCGGCCTCGGGAACAGCATCGGGCACCGCCTCGGTCTCGGGAACGGCCTCGGGCACCGCCTCGGGAACGTCCTCTGGGCTTTGAGGAACGGTAGACGCCTGTCTCCTCCTCCTCCGTCCTCTATGTTGGCGAGTCGGCGACACCTCGTCTGGAGACTCAGGCGTTGAGTCGGCCATCTTGTGCTGTGGCGCTGGGCTGGCGGCCATCTTGTGCTGTGGCGCTGGGCTGGTGGCCATCTTGTGCTGTGGCTCTGGGCTGGCGGCCATCTTGTGCTGTGGTGCTGGGCTGGCGGCCATCTTGTGCTGTGGCTCTGGGCTGGCGGCCATCTTGTGCTGTGGCGCTGGCTCCGCAGCCATGACATTAACCGTCTTGGGAATCTCTAGGATCTTGGACAGCGTAGCAAAATAATCCAAGAAGGAGTCAGCGGCCCTCCTGGGCGTTGGCGCTGAGCTGGCGGCCATCTTGCACCGTGGCGCTGGGCTGGTGGCCCTCTTGTGCTGTGGTGCTGGACCCGCGTTCCTCATGGGCAGTGTCGCTGGCTTTCTCCTTCTGCCCTGGTGAGACGGCGGCTCTGGTCCCTCCCACGTGAGCCCAGAGTCAAAGGGGAGCCATGGTGGAGAGCGGTGCTGGGCTTCCTCTCGCCCACCTCCCCCTCGGCGCCCTCCCCTGGTCCCGCGAAACACGACCAGGCGGGTTCCCTCAAACTGAATGCCTCTCTCCCGCTCGGAGGCTGGGGAAGAAGCGTAACTCGACATACCGCTGGGTCTCAAAGTGACGGAGTCCTTCTGTCACGTCTGGTGTACAGAACACACAGGAGAGAGAACCAATAGCGGGTATGCCTTTTATTAGGGGTTAATCCACAGAGCATAAACAGTCCAGGCGTGAGTCGAAAACCGGAAGAGCAATCCAAACATAAACAAACACGACGGCAAGGCAAGGCAAGATGACGGGCAAGAATTAACGTACAACATTAAACAAGGACTCCGTGACTGAGACTCAGACAGACCAGGTATAAATACACACAAGGATGATGGGGAAACAGGAGACAGGTGGGGAACACAATCAATTACCTAAACAAGGAGGAAGGTGACCAAATAAGGGAGACAGAAAGTGATAAGGTGATAGACACCGTGAGAAGGAGGACATCTAGTGGACACCCAGGGACACAACCCAGACACTGTGACAGTTTAATCTAAATTGTGAGCATAAACCAAGTTATTTAATCTTTTATTTTGCTGCGGATGAAAGATGAGAAGCTAGCGAGACGTGTGTGTGTGTGTGTGTGTGTGTGAGACCCGTGACGTAAGCAGCGCGCGACCGCTTGAATGAAAGCAGAGGAGACACAAGTCCGCCTCTCCATTGTAAACAGCAGTAAGTGAACTTAAAAGTAAACATTTGAGATCGTACAATAAGGTAGAAATCGAGCGTGTTCCTCATTTTTGTAATGCCTTTCTTATAGCTTGATTTGATTTCACTGCGTGTTCCAGTGCCTCTCAAAAGCTATCTCAGTCACCGTTCGCCGAACGGAGCTACACTGCTGTGATTCAAAGGGAAATAAATCGGTGAATAAAAAATAAATTTTGAGCGTGTTCCTCAATCTATGTATCGAAGCCTCAGTATTCATAGTTTGATTACCAGTGCGTGTTCCACTGCCTAATCAAATTTGATATTTGAATCCCCTAAGTTAACGTTAAACATTAGAGAATAATGTTTGCCTGTTTGTATGCGGTCACAAAGTGAATGCAATCTCGCGGAACACTGCGTGTGTCCGAGAGTAATTTGAATGGGAGTGTTTTAAAAGCTTGATAAAGTAAATTTTAACTGTGTACCAACAGCGAAGGGAACCTTGTGTGTTGTGTCCAGAAAAACTGGCACGGAGATTCAGATCGCTGAGATTGATATCACTGTGTTCCCTTAACTACAGCAGGAAGCTGCTATTTGAATTAAGATCAATTTAACTCCATACGAGCTGAGAGTTTAAGTGCCACATCGCAAAACCAACTAAAAGCGGTGTTGTTATGTGTACAGTGTTGAAATGAGCTGACATTTCATGTTACATGTTTAACTTTACGTCCAATGCAACGATTCATGTGCTAACGTTAATCCACTAGAGTGTGATTTGGTTGCCACAGTTACCGTGACACGAAAGTCTTAGCGCACTTCCAGAGCAACTTTAAACTGTGCATGCGCAGCGCAGACGCTAGTGTAAACAAACTCCATGGTGTTGCTAAGCTAACGAAACCGTCGCATTTACATTGAAGTCTATTCTAAAGCCACTAGCCTCAAAGGTTAGCAGTTAGCATTACCATCCAGTGGATGAATAGTGTGTGTTTGGGCAACGCTGACGTGATTTAACCCTTTAAACATCTTAACTAACACTTGTTAGTCTCTTTCTCTTTTATTGCTCTTTTCTCACTATACCACTTATTTTCATTTTACTAGAAAGGGAAATACAGACTCACAATTATTAATTGTCAAATTGAAATTTAATTGAAACATTAAATTTATTTTGAATCATTTAAAATTTCCCTCAGATCATTTCATATGATCCTTTATTTCTAGTATTCTCTTTTGGGCCTAATTATTTTAGGAATGAATAAGCCTTATTAAACTTTGAAAGTTTAAGTAAACTTATTCTACCTAATCTATTTATTACCCATCTGAATATATGCTATTCAGACCTTTACTTATTTGTTTGCGTTTAACCCCTCTTCCTGTTTTGGTTATATACTTAACCACTATTGTTTTACTTATTGATTTCCTCTATTTAATTACATTTTTGCATATTTTGCCCATTTATTATTTTTTTTTAAACTTTACTTTTTCTTACCATTTCTTTACTTAGTGTATCCTAGCTTGGGAACGACACACCTGAGCCCTAAAAGGAGACATTGTTATCCCTCACTACAAATTCAAATAAATTAGAAAGACAACTCTCTTTCACTTAAAGTTTATTTTGTTAGATTAGTTGTGTAGCAACTAAAACAACGCTCTCCTTGTAGTTGAGATAACTGCTACTGAGACTTACCATCTCCGTCCTCTCTCTCCTTTCCTTTCCTCTTCACTTGTAACATTTGTAGGACATGTAAGAACCGTCAATCAATTCTAAGTGAATTAAATACCCAATCGTGTGTCAAAGACGACGAATCATCCTTATGAATTTGATTGTAATCATCCTCTCCCTTGTTCTTCCTAACCTCCCTACATTTGGAAACGCAATCCAAGTTTTAGCATCTCATCCAACATTGAGATCAATTTAATAGAGATACGTGTTGAAAATCTGTCGCCTTTGCAGCCTCCCTGGTGAGCGGTCCAACTGTAAGCTGTACAGTGTCAATCCTGTCAGACTAAGGAAAGAGATATCAGCATTATTATTGTATTCTTTTGTCCAAAACAAGAAATATAATAATATTGTTTACCTTTTTGATAACATTTAATTGGGAAAAAATTATTTTCCTAATTTGAAAAACATAAATTTTTGCTTGTCATTGAATTTGTTTTTCACCTCTTTCTCTCTTTTCCTCTTTCTCATTAGAGTGACAAAGTCTTCGCATCTCTAGTCTACTTAGACACCCTGAGACCAACACAGTCATCACCACACTTCACTAGTGGTTCACAATCACTGATACAACACTTAGTTGTCCCACAACACATAGGCTTTTACTCCACACAGATCTGTGTCAGTCCCTCTTCTCCCTAGCGTGCCAACATGCCGCAGACTGCAGACCCTATTGCCCATGGGGATGATGTGAACACTTGGTTGAGAGGCATGACAGACAGCCTCACCCCCAAGACATTTGAACTGTTATTATTTTTAATAATAATCCTAATCCTGAGAAGATTCCTGACACAAGATTCAAGCCAGAACAACAACCACGAGGAGCTAGTCAAGATCACGAGCTCACTAAGCTATGCCTTAACAACCCAGCTGAAACTGAGCGACAAGCACATCACCCACCTTCAAGAGGAGCTGACACGTGCTCAACGTCGCATAGACAAGCTGGAAGTGAAAGTCCAAGATCAACTCAAAGCACCCAGTGAGAGGCAGCAGGAAACAACGGAACATGTTAAGCTCCAAGCAGCCCTGGCAGCAGCTCAGCTCGACCAGCAACATGCAACGGCTGCTCAGAAAGACCTGGTAAACAGACTCCAGTATGCCGAACAGCTACTAGAGAAAGCCAAGCTAGACATCAGAAACAAGAATTCTGAAATCAGTGCTTTGAAAGACCACCTTGAAATGTACAGAACTGAAACGGACAATCTGACCCTACTACTAGACGATACCAACGATGAGCTCTACATGGTCAGAAAAGAACTCCAAAATGCTTACAGGCAGAAACAAGAGCCAAGAAAAGAGAAACATCTCCTAGCCTCACCACTGCTGAGCAGAACAGAGTCCCATGTCAAAGAACTGGCATATGATGAAAGGAGCGAAGGGCCACAACCTAAAACCTCACCTGCCTTCGCCACACAACCCTTTCCTGCCAACGAAAGAAAACCTCCCGTCCAAGACCTTGGAGCTGCACACGGGATGACCATCAAAGACCTCAACAAGCTGTCTAAAAACATCAGCAGGTTCAACCCAGACTCCACAGAGAGCCCCGACATCCAGGCTTACCTGCGAGATATCGAATTTCATCTGGAAGTGAGACCTCATGTGACTGACAGAGACTGGTTATACCTCCTTAGAGCCACGTCCAGTCCCGAGGTACGAAACCTTCTAGATCGACAGCCCAGTCAAACCAAGTCAAACTACCAGCGACTTCGTGAGGTCCTGATTAAAGAGTTTACAGACCCAGAGTCTGAACATGAACTGTTAACTGCCTTGGAAACCAAACAAGGTCGACAAGAGACTCCACAAGCTTACTACAACCGACTCCGACAAGCCTACTTTGGTGCACACAACAACCCTGACCTTGAAGAGGATGTGAACTTCAAAAGCCTCTTCCTAAGAAATCTGCACCCTGGAGTCAGTCACCATCTAGGTGTCATGGCCTGTCCGAACTCCATGACCATCCAACAGTTGCGTGACCTAACACAGAAGGCCTATAACAAGCAGAAGATGGCCTCAAAGAAAGGTAACAGAACCTCCACACTTTTGAACTCTGTCAACAAAGACTCAAGCCTTGCACTGTACGACACCCAGTGGCATCACAACGTCAGAGGCTTCCATCAAAAGCACAGAGAGCGTGACGCCCATATCCACGACCGTTTTCAGCCCAACTGCTGGAAAAATCCATGGGACCAGCCACGCCTCTCAAGAAACCAAAACGATAACATCTGGAAACCTAACCACATATCCAAAGGTAATCATCTGACTCATCCAAGAACAACTCGTGTGGGTAAGCGACAACAAAACCCACCTCAGCACCACTCAGACATGCACAGTGCTGAGTAGGCACAAGAACATGACAGCTTACCATCAGAAGACATGGAACAAGTCATGAAACAACTGAGAGAGCTCCTTCAAGACAATTCACATGCATATGACCACAAAGTTGAGTCGTGCTCGCTGTGACCAGCGACAGAACGGAAGGCCGGTGATCACCTGGTGCACCACATCAGAGATGACAAGCACCTGTTCAACAACGACCCAGAACGAACAAGTCTTTCATGGCCAACCGTTGATGAAAAATCTGAGGTAACAAAGGACATCACCTCAGTCACTAACAAACTGTCAAATGAACTCCAACTCAAAGAACCACATTCCCTGTCTGTGCAACAGCAACCACCAGAGCACAGAAGGTCAGAAAGTCTGCTACAGCAAGAAGGCACCACAAGAAGAATGCAACATAGAAGACGAAGTTTTGCAACCCAGCTTCACACAGCCATGCCAAACTGCCTCCGACTGTCTGCTAAAGAACTTCCTGCCTTGCTGGACTGACCCCCATTGGACCATGGACACGCACTCATCCAAGCCAAGGATGCAGAGAGCCAGTCTTCCGTGACATACTAGAAAAAGGGGGAGACAACACAGACTTGAACAGATCTGACCACACATGCACTACATCATTAACACACACAACATTACCTACACCCAGAGGTAACCACATCTACTGATAACACATTCAACAAATGTATTCTTCCCACAGGTAGAATATCCTACTTTTAGCGTAACAAAGTTACACATACCCACCATGAAGAAACGTGCAGCCATCCTAACAATAGGTAGAACACCTGACACTAAGTTAAGGTTAATGACACACTAGCTGCACCTGACATCCTATCTCAATAGTAGTTGTAACCCATGCTAGGAAAACCCACAGCAGCTTTGTTTTGGTTTGTTCTTCTTTTACCTATCCTTCTCCTTCCCCTCTTTCCTGAGTAGGTGAAACACCTAGACACCCTGCAAGGGTCAAATTATTAGGATTGACTCTGAACACCTAATATCCACCAGCCAGAGAGCTCCATGCATGATAGGTCAATTCATTTAATTGAAAATGAGGTTACTAGAAAACTAACGGTAAAGTAAGACAACCTAGAAGAACCAAACATGTTAACCACAAATTTGATTGATGAATCAAAATAGAACAACGATTTCCAAAACGATCTAAACTATCCTCAATGTGCTAGACTACATTGACTAATTGAACTTAACCACATGTACCTAAATAACCTGATGCCTGCACCAGTACAGTAACTGTCATGGAGGTGTTATCTTGTTGTTTGCTGTGTTTGTCTGCTTCTTCTGCCTTTGTTTCTCCAGCGATCGACGATGTCTTCAGCTAAAACACCTCGCCGATCGAAAGGGGGATATGTAGCCGAAATGACTCGAACCAGACAAATTAAAGAGTCGATCAGGGCTGTGGCTGAAACACGAGCTGAATTCCTCAGTAAGGCAACAGGAAGTCATAAAACATTCTGTGCCACAAGTCCCAAGCAAGATAACCAACCAACCAAAGCTTTCACAGAACAGCTTTCAACATTAACACCACTAGAACAATTATTGACAATTTCAATTCGGAGAAGAGATTTGTCAAATTTGTTGTTCGTAATTGAAATGCAACGCTGGACATCACATGTAAACCCATGAGAGGTAAACACTTCCATGGACTTCCCCCACCTAACAGAACCAGACTGAAATTCCTAAGGGGGAAGGGGCTTTGAACCTCCGGTCTCTCCACAGAAGTCTTTGTGTTAAGAGAATGGCAAATAAACTGTCTTTTGTACATATATATGGACCAGAATGAACTCAAAAAGACTTATAAATGAATCAGTCCATCACTTAACTCCATATTCATTTATATGTAACCCACAAATTTGACTATCATGTTATAATCACTTATTGTGTATGTCTTTTAATAACTATGCGATTGCTTAAGGATACATAGTCATGTCTAGTATCTATGTGATGGAAACTGTTTGCTTGAACTAGGCCTGACAATCAAATATTTATCAAATGTATCATATTCGTGTTATAGGAATCATGTCCAAAAAAAAAAGTGCGGGAAAATTCGGACCACATGCTTGGTAAGATAACAGATGATTTGTGATACCCCCGAGCCAAGACTATATCTGATTGGTCAAGACAACATTTGAGGTGTGGCCAACAGTCCAGTTTAAATACACAGGACACCATAAAATATCTGCTTTTAGTTGTAAGCTTTTAGTATCTAGCTATGCTTCTGCTACTAGTCATGCCGGCTTTTTAGTCTCTAGCTAGCTAGGCTTTTAGTCTCTAGCTATGCTTCTGCTATTAGTCATGTCTGCTTTTAGCTTTGCTTCTTAGCCATGCTTTTTGTCATCACTGTTCTTTGAGCGCGGTCCCAGCGTGCTTCAGCCTGCACGCTGGTTGCTACTTAGCCACGATGAGAAGAAACACCAGCTATAGTCTCGTCAAACTTTACTTCTTTTCTTTTCTGTTTATTGAGTTTCGTGTTCTGAGTTAAGTTTTGTAACGTCGAGTTCAACTTCAGCCAGCTACACACAACTCTCTGCATCTTCAGCCAACGCCCAACACACCACAGGCCTTCTCAAGATGTCACTTCAACGACTGCTGAACTTCCAGCCAATCAGCGACATCGGGAAAATCCCCTTTCAACGACAACAAAGGGGACTCCCTTTTCACAGGAGACGCAAGTAACCTCCAGACTGTGACCTTTACTGGTGTATCTAATATAATTTTAACCTCATTGAGGAACTCAATGCGAGGGCTAATTAAGTGATTGATGGTTGTTCATGTCTATGCAATTTAACGTATTGCTGTAAACTTGGGATTCCACATTTCCATTCTCTTAAACTCATTTTTCCCTAACTTTCGATCTTCCTGCATCTTGTGTGAATGTGTGCGCAGTGTTGGGGAGTAACTAGTTACATGTAACGGCGTTACGTAATTTAATTACAAAATTATTGTAACTGTAATTAGTTACAGTTACTAAGAAAAAATGAGTAATTAAATTACAGTTACTTATGAAATTTTTAACGATTACAAAGGGGATTACATTTGAATATTTACACACATCCACATACAGATTTAACTGATTTCTTTCCCAATTGCACTGACTATTCTGAGACATACCGCCCTAATCATTTCCCGGATGCGGAAATACAGTCTGGTTCGTAGAATCCAGTCATAAAAACGGAATGCCTAACGCGGACAGAATATGCCACATTTTGGATGACTCAATCAAAAGTAGGTCAGTACACTTGAATCAAAACATGACATCGACTAGTGTCTGTGAATATAAGCCCCAAAAATGCAATATATGACTTGCACATTCTGCGTGTCTGTGGAAATCAGGCGTGGACTGGACACCGGGAGAACCGGGACAATTCCCGGTGTCCTGGCAGCCGATTTGGCCCGCTATTTAATATCATTATTGTATAATTGCCTGCCGAATGTACTAAAGCGATCATTTGCGAATCCGCCATTTGATAATTAAATCTCTAATAAGTCATGAAGTGTTAGTCATGACTCGCGCGCTCTCCGCGCCTCCGCGAAACGGTTTGGATCAGACTCAGAGTAATCAATGCGAAAGAGAGAGAGAGAGAGAGAGAGAGTGAGAGAGAGAGAGAGTGAGTGAGTGAGTGAGAGAGAGAGAGAGCGAGAGAGAGAGAGAGAGAGAGAGAGAGAGAGAGAGTGTGGACTTTGGAAGCGCACAGCTGGAGCAGAGAAGCAGAACTCCTGTTCAGGGTTTCAGGTCAGTTTCATCTGTAAAGATGCTTTTTTGTCTTTGTTTTTTTTATTTATTTAATCAAGCAGCAGCACGTTGCTCACCAGTCATCACTCAAAATACTATATAAAGGACATCATTATTATCTGTTGTAATGTTACAGTAGTAATTTAGCTGAAAAAAAAATCAGATTTTTTTAATAGGTTTAGGGGGAGCTACGGACAGACAACAACACAACCCTTACGAAAATTAACATTTTAATATTTAACTATAAATCCAGAGAAAATGGTTACTATTGGTTAACTGTGGTAACCAAAAATGTAAAATTATTTTACAAATGTATTTATTTAAAAATCCATTTGCAAAAAAAACAAGGTTATTTTACTTTTATATAGGCTAATAAAAGCATGTTTAACTTTTGTAAGGGAAAAACATGAATCGTGTACAGTATTAGGATTTTTCTATAAAGCTATTGTAGTATTGTAGAGTATTGTATTGTAAAGTATAGTTTTGTTCAATCTTGAGTATTAAAGTCATGAGAGGGATGGATAACAGGGCAAAATAAAGAGACTGAAGATAAAAATGGAAGTGAAGGTGCACTTAAGGAGAAAACTTTTAATTATTTTGCATGTCCCCAAATTAAAGATTTAAACCTTTTTTTTATGTCAGGTCCATACAAAAAATAGTTTTGTCCATGAATTTGTTTGTATGAGTTTGAATTTTCCAGTCTGAATTTTTTTCCCAGTCCGCCCCTCCTGTAAATTAATGGCAAAGACATGGTTTCATTTACTACACATAGGCCTACTGAAGCTCGCAGTGTTTTCAACCTCTGCCGCCTCAATATAGGAGTACACGAGCACATAAACATAATTTCTAGAACTGCTCTGTGTCACTTCATGTGCATTTTACTTATTTTGAGAAAACTATCATCATATCATATACAAAGAGACAGCAGTTTAAAAAAAACACCAATGTTTCAGGAGTTTATTACACAGAATATGTCACATGCTTATTAGATAACTGTATTTAAGTTGATGTATATGCTTTTATTTATTATTCTTGAATTTTCACAAATTTATAAAAGTAATCAAAAAGTACTCAAAAGTAATTAGTTACATTACTTTAATAAAGTAATTGAAAAAGTTACACTACTATTACATTTTAAACAAGGTAACTTGTAATCTGTAACCTATTACATTTCCAAAGTAACCTTCCCAACACTGTGTGTGCGTGCGTGCGTTTATGTGTTAGATTAGTTTATATGTCTTAGATTTATCTAATAAAGCCTTATTCATATTGAAAAGAGAAGTATCTTGTGTTTTGTGCTTACAAGTTAATGTCTTAAACTGCCGATCTTGTTACTGTGCTAATTGATAGTGTTTTCACTATAGTTTGGATATTAATATCCAGCGCAGATTTGATGTTAAACGGCTCGTTCAGTGAATCGCAGGGCGTCTCAGTGATCAGCCGTGAAACAGTGATTCTGTTCAAATTCCCTTTAAAATCTTAAATGATTCCCTTTGAGCTAAATAGACCTGTTTTCTTTACAAAAGTATTACAAAGCTTAGAAATTATGAAAGCATTTACAGAATTCAACAACAAAAAAATGACTTCTCTCGCTAGTTTATTATGGTGGAAACTCTTATTAATACATGTACATTATATAGGTGTGAAGTAGTTAAAGGCAAACTATGTAATTTAAATTAAATAAATCAATAGGTGTGTGTGTGTGTGTGTGTGTGTGTGTGTGTATGTATGTGTATACCATACTGCAGGTCCTATAATATACTAACTTGCCTCTTTGAATGTAGGTATCGTTGTCTTCTCTGACTTTGTGCTTTCTCTTGTGTTTTCTCTTTGGAGGCTTGTCTGAGGAATCTGATGTGTCTGAGAATGTTGAATTGTCTGCAGATTCTGACTCAGAAGATGAATCCTTTTGCATTCTTCTGTTTGTCCTTAAAACAGTATGCAAGTAAAAAAAAGACAAACTTGTAATTAATCACATCCAAAATAAAAGTTTGTATACATTGTTTACATTTTCATATTTATATTTAAATACCATATAAGTGTCAATTATATGTCAGTAAATATGTTAATAAATTTGAACAATATTTTAAATAAAGATATCAATAAATGTGTTTTAGGGCATATAATGTATGAAGAACTTTATTCTAGGACAGAATGAGATGCTGTTCCAGCAAAGCTTTAATACTTTAAATTCCCATTTCCACTCGGATCAGGTTTCTGAACATCAGATCGCACGTTATTTTGTTGTTGTTGTGGTTGTTTGACTTAAAAAAATAAAATAAAAAAAACTGAGCCAGATATGGAAAGAAAAAAAAGTGTAAACAAAGACTTACCTAGTTTTTTTTATTGAGAGAACCTCTCAATTGCTCCCGCAGAAAATCCCGTTCCTCTTTCAGGAGTATATTTTCTTCTTTGAGTTTTTCAATTGTTGCAACTGCCGTCGGTGCAACTTGTGGTGAACCAGAGACAGTAGGTGGCACTGAGACTGTATCACCTACTGTAGATTTACAGTAATTACAAAACATTCATCTGGTCATTCTAGAGATCTCAAAAAAGTTGAGTAAATCTTGATTATTCTTACTTTAAAATGCAAGCATGGAAGGCACATGCAACAACTAGTGTTTACACCACTGGACTGTATATAGTCAAGTACAATTAAACTGTATTGTATATAGTCAAGTACAAGTAAACTGTCATCACACTTATTCAGCTGAATAATGGAAAGGATTTATTTATGGCTTGTAAAAAAAAAAGAAAAGAAAAATAGTTACCTTTATCAACAACGCCACCTTGGTTTCTCCCCCGCTTTGTGTTCTGCATACTAGTAAAAATGTTAACATTGAAACACATAGCAACAGCACTGACAACATACAACCATGTTACTTGAGTAGCATTAACGCACAATGCACAAGTGGGTCAAATATTCCAAATATTAGGGTTTTAGTCCTGTCATCTGACACTCCAGAAATTCCTAAAGTAGGACATCTTACATTATGTCAAATAACTCTTTGATGTAACTGGGTGTAACAGTTCACACAAAAATGACAGCGTGGATCTCGGTTTTAAAGTCATGATTCCGTACACGCATGATTTTCAGAAAGTAAACTGATTTTTTTTTTTTTTAAGTGTGGCATTGTCTTTAAATTATAATTTGTTATATTTTCAATAATAATACATTTTTTAATAAAATATAAAATAATATATTATATATATATATTAAAAAGATAACAATCTACTTCAGCTAATACTGTAAAAAAGGGAACCCATAATATTATGTTACAGTTAACAGCTAAGCTACTCACTTCATTTGTTATTTATTTTTATATATATAAAAAAATTACAAAATATGTAAATTGCACATAGCCTACTGTAAGGCAGTTTTTTTATTTAAAATCTGAATCTAATTGTAAAATTTGGTTTCTACTTATCTACTTACTCCAATTCGTTGTAAATATAAAACGGTATAGCATATATATATATATATATATATATATATATATATATATATATATATATATATATATATATATATATATATACATACATATATATATATTAATCTAGTTGATTTAGTAGATATATTTAATGAAATGTAAATATGTTTAATTATGATTATTTCATGCTTTAACCAATAGTATGGCGATGGCGTTCCGCGCTGCCGAGGCACCTATACAGCGATCTGCCACGCCACATTAAGTGTGTACACACAGTACAGACACGTCCAGAACTAAAAGAACCGAAAATATTCGCTACAAATAAGTATACAAGTATACACTCCTAGTATGTATATTGTTTTTACATGATAACGTACCTTAACGCGACCAACAGGAAATTATTGATTTATGAGATAGCTTATCGCTGACAATTTCAAATACCGGAAGGGCGGGCTTCCTGTTTAAAAGCTGATTGGCTACATGTGCAAAAGCATTGTTCATAAAACGGCCAATCAGTATTCTGATTGATAGTTTTGGCGGACTTTTTATTTTTAGAGGCTGATCCCTTACGAAAAATAACCATGGTTTTATTATAGTAAAACTGTAGTAAACCATGGTTTTTTGGCGTGTTGACTACCATTTGTATAACCACAGATTTACTACAAATACCATGGTTAAACCATGGTTAATATAGCAAAACCATGGTTAATTTGTGGTTACCATGGTTTAACTATAGTAACCATGGTTTTTTGGTTTTATTTGTAGTAAAACCATGGTTAATTTTCGTAAGGGATAGTAATACAATCCGAATTCCGGAAAAGTTGAGACGTTTTTTAAATTTTAATAAAATGAAAACTAAAGGAATTTCAAATCACATGAGCCAATATTTTATTCACAATAGAACATAGATAACATAGCAAATGTTTAAACTGAGAAATTTTACACTTTTATCCACTTAATTAGCTCATTTAAAATTTAATGCCTGCTACAGGTCTCAAAAAAGTTGGCACGGGGGCAACAAATGGCTAAAAAAGCAAGCAGTTTTGAAAAGATTCAGCTGGGAGAACATCTAGTGATTAACTAAGTTAATTGATATAAGGTCTGTAACATGATTAGCTATAAAAGCTTTGTCTTAGAGAAGCAGAGTCTCTCAGAAGTAAAGATGGGCAGAGGCTCTCCAATCTGTGAAAGACTGCGTAAAAAAATTGTGGAAAACTTTAAAAACAATGTTCCTCAACGTCAAATTGCAAAGGCTTTGCAAATCTCATCATCTACAGTGCATAACATCATCAAAAGATTCAGAGAAACTGGAGAAATCTCTGTGCGTAAGGGACAAGGCCGGAGACCTTTATTGGATGCCCGTGGTCTTCGGGCTCTCAGACGACACTGCATCACTCATCGGCATGATTGTGTCAATGACATTACTAAATGGGCCCAGGAATACTTTCAGAAACCACTGTCGGTAAACACAATCCGCCGTGCCATCAGCAGATGCCAACTAAAGCTCTATCATGCAAAAAGGAAGCCATATGTGAACATGGTCCAGAAGCGCCGTCGTGTCCTGTGGGCCAAGGCTCATTTAAAATGGACTATTTCAAAGTGGAATAGTGTTTTATGGTCAGACGAGTCCAAATTTGACATTCTTGTTGGAAATCACGGACGCCGTGTCCTCCGGGCTAAAGAGGAGGGAGACCTTCCAGCATGTTATCAGCGTTCAGTTCAAAAGCCAGCATCTCTGATGGTATGGGGGTGCATAAGTGTATATGGTATGGGCAGCTTGCATGTTTTGGAAGGCTCTGTGAATGCTGAAAGGTATATAAAGGTTTTAGAGCAACATATGCTTCCCTCCAAACAACGTCTATTTCAGGGAAGGCCTTGTTTATTTCAGCAGGACAATGCAAAACCACATACTGCAGCTATAACAACAGCATGGCTTCGTCGTAGAAGAGTCCGGGTGCTAACCTGGCCTGCCTGCAGTCCAGATCTTTCACCTATAGAGAACATTTGGCGCATCATTAAACGAAAAATACGTCAAAGACGACCACGAACTCTTCAGCAGCTGGAAATCTATATAAGGCAAGAATGGGACCAAATTCCAACAGCAAAACTCCAGCAACTCATAGCCTCAATGCCCAGACGTCTTCAAACTGTTTTGAAAAGAAAAGGAGATGCTACACCATGGTAAACATGCCCCGTCCCAACTATTTTGAGACCTGTAGCAGAAATCAAAATTGAAATGAGCTCATTTTGTGCATAAAATTGTAAACTTTCTCAGTTTAACCATTTGCTACGTTATCTATGTTCTATTGTGAATAAAATATTGGCTCGTGTGATTTGAAAGTCTTTTAGTTTTCATTTTATTAAAATTTAAAAAACGTCCCAACTTTTCCGGAATTCGGGTTGTATTATATTACACAAAGATTAACTCGTTTAGCTAATGGAATTAATAAAATGAGTTTAGTCAGACATTTATTACGCAGCATTTATGGAAAACAGAAGTCACTCATTAAATGGCTTCAGAAACACAGACTTCTGCTTAGAAAAAAGACGTGTCCAGTATGCAAAAAGAGAATGAGTCTTCAAAAAAGTAATGCAACAAAAGATGGATATCGATCGTAAGTGACCCCACCTTTTTTATAACAATACATAACTTTTAATAATGGTTTTAAATTAAAAAATTCTAATGTAAAGAAGAAGGTCCCAACACCTTTTGTAAACTGATGTCTATCATCATTGCAGGATGTGTAGGAGAAATCGGCACAAAGATGTGTCTGTCTCCATACGTGATGGCTCTATTTGTAGCAGAAGTCATGTTACCCTTAACTCCTATATGAAGGTCATTCACAGGTAAATAATCCTAGTTCATATTTTAACTATTTAATGATGTTAACAGCTCTTATGCATACATACAGTTGTGAACTATGAACAATATTAAAATATGTATTCTCAAGTATTCTCATATGTATTTACCTGTTCCTGATATGACAGTAGCAAAATAAACAAATTGATTTTAACAAATCAGTTGAAATAAATTATATAATGACCCACTGATTAAGAAACTAACTTGCTTTCACTGGCAGTTTTAGTAATTTTAGTCATCAAGTCATTTTCAATTGTTATAGTCAATACCACTAGAAATCAATTCAAGGGGTTAAATATTGCCCCTTACCAGAAAATGTAATACCTCACACATTTAAGACTTAAAATAATATGGATGTCAATATATCAAAATAAATTGTGATTTAATCTCATAATTTTGAAATATGTAAATATTTTTCACACACATGGTTTGGAGCCAATTTTATTTTAGTGTTCAGTAAACATCTTTAGGGTCATATCGATGAATAGGTTGATATGAACTAAAACCTGTAGATGGGGATAGGGGTATATTTAAGACAAACAGGTTGGAAAACACTGTTATATTAATCTAAATGTTATTACTTTCCTTTAGATTTGCTCAAGGATTACGTCTCCGTCAGGTGGATATGCTTGAGGAGGGTTTGTGTGGCAGTTCTGCAACACTTACAAAGATCACCAAAAAACTCAAAACAGTATGTGTTAAATCAATACAAAAATTGCGAAGAGGAAGAAAGATGAGAATTGGTGGAGCAAGGGCCTTTATAGTCCTGGATGAAAGCAAATTTTGCCACAAGCGAAAGGTATTTATATATTTTTTTTACAAGATAATAATAAACTAATGGACTGTGATAATTTGCATTATGACTAGTTCCATGTTTGTTATATTACCCTTATACCCTTATAGTATGCACGTGGACGCTTTGGAAACACCTGGCGGAGAAAGGCATGGGTGTTTGGCATGACTGAAGTCAAAAGAAGGCGAAGGAGACCTGTGCTCAAAGTAGTGAAACAAAGAACAGCTGGAAAATTGATTCCCATTGTTGAAAAGTATGTGCGTCAAGGAAGCACTTTACTCAGTGATGACTGGCCAGCTTATAGAAGACTTAGTCAGCATGGCTTTATTCACTATCAGGTCAACCACAGTCGTTTCTTTGTGCACCCACAAACAGGAGCTCATACGCAGCATATAGAACGTTATAGGGGTAACATGACTCTAAAGACACTGAAAAATCAACTTGCCTTTATTGAATGGCATTATTGGAGGGGGAAACAACATCCCGAAGGTGATCTTGGTTGTCTGCTTCAAGATATTGCTGCCGCAAATAGAGTATAATACGAAAAGCATCCACATGAATTTCTTTATGAGTAATCCTGCTAAAGATAACACACTGCATCAGGAAACATGCAAACCTTATTGGTAAATGTATATTTAGATATACTTTAGTACAGGTAAGTATAAATGTATTTTAGATGATACCATGTTTAGTCAATAAAAAGTAATTGTTTTTATACTGTGCAAAGAATATTGTCTGATTTGTGCAGTATAAAGTCCAAAATTAATAAAAAATATAGCTGTTTTTCAATCGCTTGTGTATGACTGTTAATGCTAAATTGCTCTTCACAACAGTGCTTATAACAAAGTTGGAAGGACTGGTAATTACTATGTTATATTTATGTAAAATGGTGCACTTTATTTTACAGTCCTATTTCCAATTACTTACTATGAATGTACTGGTGAATGTACCTATTAGTTTATGTATAAGTTATGCAGTACTCAAGTTGGGGGGTAAGAACATGGACCAAGGTACTTGTTGAGTAATCGATGGTAAATGCCATTGCAGTTATCTTACCTCCTTCTTTAATGTCACTGATTCTCTTAACTAATTGATTCAACAGAGATGTTTGATGGTGTGCATTGCCAATAATTATACGTGTAGACAGATTTTACTTTGGACTTATACAGTAGCCACTAGACTCATAATAACACTTACAACTTATCATATGTCAAAATCCCTATTTAAAAGGACTGTGCCTGCTGAGTATTAACATTATGCAGAGCTGCACAGTTATTGCAGTGTTCCTAACCAACTTCCAAAGCATGTACCATGAGGACTTGAACTTACAGATATAATTTGTCAAAGTTTTGGTAAGCACATATAGTTTCACATTAGTTATCATGAATGTACCCTTTTTGTTTGTGGCTGTTATTAACCATACTTAAGTCCTACATATTTACCATGTACATACCATTAGGATGTACATTAATGTGTCTTATTTCTTACCATATATGGATACTGTAAGGACGTGCCTGTTTGTACCCACACTTGTCCGTAAGTATTACATATTTACCATGTATTTACATTAGTAGTTACAGTGAAGTATCTAATTAGTTACCATGTACAGACACTACCTGTAAGTACCCAAATACCCTGTAAGTACAACCCGAATTCCGGAAAAGTTGGGACGTTTTTTAAATTTTAATAAAATGAAAACTAAAGGAATTTCAAATCACATGAGCCAATATTTTATTCACAATAGAACATAGATAACGTAGCAAATGTTTAAACTGAGAAATTTTACACTTTTATCCACTTAATTAGCTTATTTAAAATTTAATGCCTGCTACAGGTCTCAAAAAAGTTGGCACGGGGGCAACAAATGGCTAAAAAAGCAAGCAGTTTTGAAAAGATTCAGCTGGGAGAACATCTAGTGATTAATTAAGTTAATTGATATCAGGTCTGTAACATGATAAGCTATAAAAGCTTTGTCTTAGAGAAGCAGAGTCTCTCAGAAGTAAAGATGGGCAGAGGCTCTCCAATCTGTGAAAGACTGCGTAAAAAAATTGTGGAAAACTTTAAAAACAATGTTCCTCAACGTCAAATTGCAAAGGCTTTGCAAATCTCATCATCTACAGTGCATAACATCATCAAAAGATTCAGAGAAACTGGAGAAATCTCTGTGCGTAAGGGACAAGGCCGGAGACCTTTATTGGATGCCCGTGGTCTTCGGGCTCTCAGACGACACTGCATCACTCATCGGCATGATTGTGTCAATGACATTACTAAATGGGCCCAGGAATACTTTCAGAAACCACTGTCGGTAAACACAATCCGCCGTGCCATCAGCAGATGCCAACTAAAGCTCTATCATGCAAAAAGGAAGCCATATGTGAACATGGTCCAGAAGCGCTGTCGTGTCCTGTGGGCCAAGGCTCATTTAAAATGGACTATTTCAAAGTGGAATAGTGTTTTATGGTCAGACGAGTCCAAATTTGACATTCTTGTTGGAAATCACGGACGCCGTGTCCTCCGGGCTAAAGAGGAGGGAGACCTTCCAGCATGTTATCAGCGTTCAGTTCAAAAGCCAGCATCTCTGATGGTATGGGGGTGCATAAGTGCATACGGTATGGGCAGCTTGCATGTTTTGGAAGGCTCTGTGAATGCTGAAAGGTATATAAAGGTTTTAGAGCAACATATGCTTCCCTCCAAACAACGTCTATTTCAGGGAAGGCCTTGTTTATTTCAGCAGGACAATGCAAAACCACATACTGCAGCTATAACAACAGCATGGCTTCGTCGTAGAAGAGTCCGGGTGCTAACCTGGCCTGCCTGCAGTCCAGATCTTTCACCTATAGAGAACATTTGGTGCATCATTAAACGAAAAATACGTCAAAGACGACCACGAACTCTTCAGCAGCTGGAAATCTATATAAGGCAAGAATGGGGCCAAATTCCAACAGCAAAACTCCAGCAACTCATAGCCTCAATGCCCAGACGTCTTCAAACTGTTTTGAAAAGAAAAGGAGATGCTACACCATGGTAAACATGCCCCGTCCCAACTATTTTGAGACCTGTAGCAGAAATCAAAATTGAAATGAGCTCATTTTGTGCATAAAATTGTAAACTTTCTCAGTTTAAACATTTGCTATGTTATCTTTGTTCTATTGTGAATAAAATATTGGCTCATGTGATTTGAAAGTCTTTTAGTTTTCATTTTATTAAAATTTAAAAAACGTCCCAACTTTTTCGGAATTCGGGTTGTACATACAAACTAATTACCATGCATGTACGACTGTTAAGTACAGCCGTGTTTCTTATTAGTTACCATGTACATACAGTTCAGGTAAGTACCTTGTGTTACCACGCATTTGCCTGTAGATACAGGATATTTACCATGTATGTACCATGGAAGTACACGTACTGTAAAATAAAGTGCTACCCAAATATCTTACAACAGCACAATAACCAAAACCCACAACAACACTGGACAGACAAATACATATAGTAAACAATATGATAAAAACAACAGATCAATTCTATGTTTTGCCACATAATTATGTTAAGAAACATACATGTGCTAACGTTGTTATCTCTACTCTGGTGACTTCATTTTAAAAGCTACATGATATTTCTCACAAGCGAGGTAACAACGGCACTGTTTGTGAAGATCATGAACTGTTCACTGTTAGTAGAGATGCTGCTGCCAAACAACTTTGAGAGACACATAAACTCAGAGAAGTAGTATACTCTCTCTCTCTCTCTCTCTCTCTCTCTCTCTCTCTGTCTAATAACTTCATTAATATCTGCATTAGTCTGCTATCAATGGCTCAAGCCTCAGTAGGTCTAAGATGACGTTCTGGAATTAGCGCTGAAGATGCGGAATAAATGAATCTTACTCACAATAGGGTTTTAAGTACAAAGAAATGGACGAATGCCTTGAAATATATAATCTGATCAATGTCTTGAAGTGTAGCAACCGTAGTATAAGCGGAATAATTGACTCTGGGCCATTGTATTATTAGAAAAAGAATGCACACCCGAGGTTTAACGGTGTAACTTATGGAGTCAAAATAATGCCATATATACGCAAAAAAAAGATAAAGTTATGCAAAAGAAAATAAAGTTTTGCAAACAAAAATGACAGTATTGAGGAAAATAATTTTGCTTTTTGCAAAGAAAAATAAAGAATTGCAAAAAAAAAAATAAAGAATTGGGAGAAAAAAAATTAAGTGTTGCAAACAAAAACAAAGAATTGCAAAACATAAATGAAACGAAAGTAATGATATATTTCCATATTTTCCATGGTCATATCTATTCATTTATTTGCAGCGCTGCTTTTATTTTGCGTGTCAGTCTAGTTTGAGCTTGCAATGCAGTTTTTCCTATGCGCTTCATTTTTCTCCGTGTCTCTCTTTGTGGCACTGTTTTGAGGTGGGGGTGGAGTCAAGGGACAGGGGTATGTACAACATGCCTCCATGGAAGTGATGTCATCGACCCAAGACGCAGCTCACTGATCCAGGTAAAATCTTTTACCAGATTTCAATTATTCAGATGTTTTAGTGAACGTTGTTATCAGAGGAGCAACGGCGCTGATCAAATGCTTCAGGACGCACAAACAGGGAAAGCGAGCTGGCGCGCTCGTCAGACTCTGGAAGCGCGGATTTCGAACGCCGTTGCCTAGCATCCATCTGGCAAATCTCTGCTCTCTACTTAACAAAATGGACAAACTCCTTCTGCTTTCTCGGACAAATAAGGATTTCTCACACTCTGCTGCTCTGTGTTTCACGGAAACCTGGCTGAATGATACGATACCAGACAGCGCGCTCCATCTGCCGGACTTTCAGCTGTTTAGAGCGGATCGCGACGCAGAATCAATGGGGAAATCGCGCGGAGGTGGGACATGCTTTTACATCAATGAATGGTGGTGTACAGATGTAACTGTGTTAAAGAAGTTGTGCTGTCCTGATCTAGAAATGCAAGCCATTTTATTCACCACGGGAGCTTCACTCATTC